>NC_046163.1:27326559-27626559 GCF_011064425.1 Rattus rattus
TCATTGTACTTGATTCAATTTACATATTGCTCTCAGTTCCTATAGTTTAACCTTATTATTCTGTGGTCTCTCTAGAAGAATCTCCTTGGTGAATATTGGGATGTTAGGGAGACCTTGAGGACAAGAATGGATAGATAAGATAAATAATGTAATAACCATGGGCAGAAAGAAATCTGGGGTATGATATTTTTGCCATTTTAGACCAACTTGGTTCAAGTGGTAATGAACAATACGTCCTGTCCTCATCTGAAGCATCTGGTATTTGGGATGACTCCTTTCATCTTTCTCAAATCCTTTCTCTACAGTACGATTCGATTAGTGAAATTTGCAGTGTGTCTTACAGAACTCAACCTTGATCATGACAACAGCTGTGATTCTTTTTCTGGGTTTAATTCAAGAAGAAACAGATGTAAATTGGGCTCAAAAACAAAAGCCATGGAATGCTAAACATTATGCTGGCCTTATTGCATTTAATGCAACATGGGCGTACATACGTAGTATCGTCGTTACAAATCAAGTGTTCTCCTCCTTGTTCTCTCTCTCTCTCTCTTCTCTTCTCTTCTTTCTCTCTCTCTCTCTCTCTCTCTCTCTTCTCTACCCTTCTTTTTTTGACTTTATTATTGGGTGGTGTTGATACTCATATCCCATTTATTTTCATGTTTTGCTAAAGTAATGTCCAATTTGATGACTAAAATTGGAATTGGACACAAACAATAGATTTAATGATTAATTTTATTTCAAAAATACATTTAAATTATTAAGATCATATCTGATCAATGAAATACATTATGATTGATTCATGTTACCTTATTCTGGCCTCAACTCTGGCACTTACAAATTTATCAAAACCAGGATGTCAAGTCTATCCACGGATATAAGGACACTAGATGCAATTTTCACTTTTAATCATAATTCATACATAAAATAAAACTTTAAATAAGAGACTCTTACTTGAAGATATTTTTCATGACCAGAAACTAGGCATCTGAACAAAGAAGACCAAAGAAAACAGAAACAAAGGAGACATCCAAAGCTACTAATTTATGATATAAATTCAAAACCAGCATCTAAATCTAATAATCCAAATCCAGATGAGTTAGAGACAGTTTAGACACAACAACCTGGACAATTTGGCACAGGAGGTCAGACATATATATCTCATCTGAATATTCCTACATATGATATGAAAAATGATGTGATATATTCATGAAGATTAAGAACTTTATTAAAGTTAATGATACACCTGATGGCCATTTAAATATAATTGGAGCCATTAAAGAGAGTAAATAAAAACTGTTTAGAAATGAATGAAGCAAACAAAGAAAGACAAACTTGGAGCGTCAGTAGATGGACAATCTAGGTAAGCAAATACAAAACCAGCAAAACGAGGATATTGAACTGAAGATCTCTCAGGTTTACAAAATCGATGAAAAATTAATACAACAGCCAAAGAACATACTGAAATTTAAAAGTTCTTGATACAAACATCAAAATCTGAGGAAACTAACGAAGAATAAGTATGTCATTAAAAAATAATAATGAGGTATTTAAAAATACTTATATCAAAGTTACAAGTAACAACAAAATGTTGAAGAAATTTTCTATTCCTAATAAGGGAGATACCTATTATCCTTACAAAGGTTACAGGACAGTAAATAGTTTGGACCAGAAAAGAATTCCCTGGGCCTTTAATCAATAATTCAATTTTGAACCAGACAGAGTATAAAGCATCACGCAGCCAGAAAAGGCTGAGACAGTGGAAGGTTTGGGTCAGTCTTCAGGACTTGGAATTTCAGGAGATATATATTGAATGAAGGAATTACATTCAGTGTGTTAATGGACATTTCTTTGCAGAAATACTGGTATACCACTTTAGATGGAATTAGAAGTATGTGTAACTAAAATATATTTTAAAAACTGTGCTATTCTTTAGGCCCTGAAGGGAACATAGGTGACACAAACTGCATTGCATCAGCATACCTTCTTGGCTTTAGTCTAGAACTTCCTTCAGTAGGAAATGTTTCTACCAAAAGGGAAGACAGTCAGCAACCACAGGGATAAGTTCAAGTACCTCTTGACTACTTTATAACCTTATACTCCCAAAACAGTATTTAACTTTTATTTGTTGCTTCTTTCTGTGTTGATTTCTTCATTTTAAATGTTCTTCCCTTTCCTTTGCCCCAAGAAACCTCCAACATGCCTCCCCATGCTTCTAGGGTGCTTTTCACCCTCACTCCTCCATCTCTTACCTCCCAGCCCCACCTAAGCTGCAGACATCCAGGCCTGCAGCAAGGCCAGGGCCTCTCCTCCCATTGATGCAAGGCATCTTTACTACAAATACAGTTTAAGCCTACTTCCATCCCTGTAGTCTTGGGTTGATGGTTTGGTCTATAGAGGCTCATGAGGCATCTGATTGGGTGAAGATTGGAAAAGTGCAATATCACTATTTACAGGTGCTGTGTGTACTTGACATAAAATCACCAGAGAACTCAATCTGATAAACAACTTCATCAAAGTCACTAGATATAAAATTAATTCTGAAGGTAATGCCTTCCTCACTCTGAGATGACTAGGTTGAAAAATAAGTGGAAACAACACACTTCACAATAATCACAGATGTTGTAAAATACCTTATTGACTCTAACAAGGGAAGTGAAAGATCTGTGTGAAGCTGATCTAGAAAATTGAAGAAGAAGTTAGACGATGGAAGGATACTCCATACTCACAGATTGGCAAGGATTAATATAGCTGATAACATCTGCTGAAAGCAATCTACAGACTCAATTGATTCCCATCAAGATTCCAAGTCAATTCTTAAGAGTTAAGAAAAGAGCAGTTTGCAAATTTATTTGCGGAATATCAGAAAACCCAGAATGGTGAAAACTTCTTCTCAACAATAAAGAACTTCTGGAGGATCACCATCCAACCTCAAACATATTTGAAACCCAATCAAATAAAAAACAAACAAATGAAAAAAAAAACCAAAAACAAAAAAGCGCTCCCCAGTTTCTAAGTAAACATCTAATCTAATCAAAAATGAGAAGAGCATGAAGAATGAAGACATAAAGAAGATATTATAAAACTGATCCTTATTAAGTCTCCACACATTGTTCGTGAGACTTGGGCTTTCTGTGGTGGATCATCTGGATAATTAAACAGAAATAGTTGAACTGGCCATATTGCCAATAATTGGACTGTGATTTGCTCTACAAGACATTATGGGTCCAAAATGTGATCTTCTCAATTTTGTCATCAAACCTCCAAAAGACAAATAATCTTACACAGAACAAGTCTCAATAGATACAAGAAAACTGAATAACATATTTTCAGCCCTTATGGACAATGATTGTTCAAACAATGCAAATCCATGCTGGAATGAAATTCTTTGAAGGACATGGTTAAAATAAAATATTCAAGACATCTATACTTTTAAGATTGGTGAAGTAGTTCTATATCTCAAAGAGAACTGCATGACTTTAGAACGCTCATGATGTGATATAATAAACAACCACTGTGAGTTGTGCACTCAAAACAAACTACAAGTACTAAGTAACTGAGGACTTCCTGTATGGGTTTTGTCATTTACGTCAATGTAATCTGGGTGTTTGACTCTAAAATTTCTTCCTTACTGGGCATTACCATTGGGACTCCACAAAATTGTAGAGCTTGATCTTTGAAAGCATTGCTGGGCGGTTAGCCGGTAATCCTGCCCCTTACAAAATTTAGAAAAAAAATAAGTTGTAGGTGTTATATTTGAAAATCTTGGGAGAATAGAGTTCATAAAAAACACTCTAAATAGTTAAGCTGTGGACATTTACTTGAGGGTCAGGGAACAGGACCATTATATAGCAATTAAAATTAGCATTGGCTGGCATGGATTGTTAGTCTTGGCATTAACAACTTTGAAATAGCTTCTTCAGTCAGGTCTACATTTATGTCCCAAAATAGAAGATCATTTTAGAACATTCCCCAATTTCATTTTTCGAGCAATACTAAATAAATCCTGGAGGGAAAATAGTGTGGGATGTAGGAATTAAAGATTGTCATGCTTCTTTAATGAGACTATTTCTGGCACTCCTTCTTATAAAATTCTCTTTTTCAAATCTAAGTTATATTATTAAAAAGCTGACTCAGTGCTTGGAACACAAACCTAGATACATTTTCATTTCTTAGTGAAAATGACTACCTGAGTTTTCTTCTCCTTAATTTTTAAAAATACCTGATCTGAATTCATCAGGAAATATACTTTGTTTTAATTTTATTTATTAATTTATTTTCTACATATGGCTGGTAAATGGTTATATAGTACTTTCAATTTTAGGTAAAAATATTCGAAATAATTCCATCAAATTTTAAGGTGGCCCCACCAGATGTCTGAGTGCATTAAAGGGTACTTGTCTGCAAACCTATGCAGGTTTTGGAACTTGAAAGGGGAAGAATGGACTCTCAGAGATGTCCTCTCTGATGTCCACGCATGGAATTTGTCATAATGCACACACACACACACTCTCTCTCTCTCTCTCTCTCTCTCTCTCTCTCTCTCACACACACACACACACACACACACACAGACACATACATACCCTACACAAATAAAAGTATAATTTGGAAACTGGCAGCATTGCTCCATGTTTTGTTTAAATTTAAAATACAATTAAATTACTTAGAAGAAGAGGTACTATATAATAATTCTTGTTCTAAAACATTTGGATGTTTGTCAATGTGATTTTAATTACTAATAATATCTAAAAGTAACATGGAATTACAATTAAAATAAGAAGTTGCTAATGGGAGAAAATAATACAGATTATTTTATATTTAGTAATTTAGGTCACAAATATAAACTCAAATATTCTGATTACTCCTCCAAAGAAGATATCACAACCAAGATGCTGGTAGCCATGTATTGTTACCAGACTAGATACATATTAGAGTTTTCAAAAGAATACAATAGATACAAATTCTATATTATCGCTTATAGTACTATAAGTGTCAGGTTATAGCATACAACTTATTATATTTCTAGTAGTAGAAATTTTCTCTATGCCAAGTATTAAATATTTTCACTGAAAGTCATTTGCTTCCCGGTTTGAATTATAGATATTGCCAATACAAATAGAGATATTAGGCACATGAATAGAATTAGAAAATCATTCAACGGGGTTCTCAGTAACTTTAGTATTAGATCCTCATGATATAATAATAAAACATGTCATTGCTCTTCTAATAACTCTATAGAGAAGGTGTAGTAACTATCAGTTGTAATTGCAGCTCAATTGACAATCCATTTAATTTTATTCTGATAGAAATAAAATGACGATTCATTTCCTTAATGAGATCATAACTGGTTAAAATTTATAAATAAATCTAACATGTACATCAAACGTAATTATATACTGACTTTTCTATTTGAAATTGTTTTCTATCTCAATTTAAACTGCAAGGAAAATTGTAAGGAAATTTGTAATATTTGTAATATAACATGTGAGATAAGTTACTGATGGGATCGAATGATTTATGACTGAAAAACCTAATACTCAAACATTTAAATATACATATTTTTTTTACTTTTGGAAGCATGAAATAATAAAATAATTATGATGGCAGCTCTAGATACTTTTAGACTTCTCAAAGTGGCACTTCATTATTAATGTTATTATCATCAGTCTAAATAATTTATTTTATAAGAGGTTGTAACAACTTTCAAAAATGTTTTCTTACTGTATTGGTTATGTGATTGCAAAAGTCCTTTGGTTTATGATTTATTTTATGGCACTATTGTTAATACTATTTATGCTTTATCATGAATGTTTAAAGTTGTGTTTTCAGTTTTATTTGAATGGAAAATAATAGCTATAACGATTCTGGCAGTATATAAAATCATTAAGTAATGTAAACATCCTGAAACAGCTCAGACTGTTTTTCATAGAGTAGAATGACCTAAATGCTTTGGCATAATTCAGACAAGTGTTAGAAATATTGCCCAAGTCCAAATGTATATAACCTCAAATGGATTGAGATAGACCCAAATGGTGGTTCTATCTCCTGTGAATGATACTATGGCAATAATTGTGATTCCCAGTTCTGTGAGTGTCCTCCTATGTAATGGGTAAACACCATTTTTCACAATAATTTCAAATTGTTTGCATTTGACAAACATTTTATAAAATGAACTCAATAGTTATTTTCATATATAAGTAGATAGTAGGAATGGAATATTTTAGTGTTAGTGCTCAAACTCCTGAGTAAAAATGTCAGATATAAATTAGACTGTTAAATATCCAATAAATAAAATAGTTCTCCAAATGTACAGATAATTATATACACAAAATTTATAAATAATGAATTATAGTGAAAATTTTTGCTAAGTTATATTCATAGAATTTGTAGCTAACTTGGAAAAGTATATTGGGATTTTTTATGGAATTTTTTATCATCGGGGAATTGAAGATCTGTTTTTTTAAAGTAAAGAACTATAGATACTTGCCATTTATTTTTTTATACTAATCTACAGAATAAAAGAATTGGATATAATGAACAGGCTATAGGTATAATGAATCACTGATAAAAGAGATGAGATATTGTGGATGGGCCTGGTGCTGTTTGTTTTTTGATGCTAATTCTCTTCCCTAAGAGGAGCTTCATGGGATGATGTGTGAATGACATAATTAGGTGACTTTAAGGAGAACCTCCCCTAATGGATAAAAAGTTTCTAGGAACCGCCAATCATTGACGAGGAGTAGGCAGGACTTTTCAAAGGGAGGAGAAAAGAGCAGAAAAAAGGCAACTTGCTTTTGCATGGAAGTGCTTGAGGACAAATGTAGCTAGTAAATGTGTGAAAGTTGAAGTTTAGAGACATTTTATTTATGATATTAATTAAAATTCTTTATGATTGAAAAAATAATTTTCTTTTTGCAACATATCTCAATATCTGCATATAACTTCACCAATTAAAATTTTAGTAATAGGCTAAAGGATATTTTACCCATCATCCTTACTTGGCTGGTTTTGTGTGTCAACTTGACACAAATTAGACTCATTAGAGAGAAGGAGCCTCAGTTGAGGGCATGCCTCCATGAAATCCATTTAGTTCTCAATTAGTAATCTGTGGGGGAGGGCCCAGCCCACTGTGGGTGGTGCAATCCCTATACTGATGGTCATAGGTTCTATATAAAGGCAGATTGAGCAACCTATGTGAACCAGGTCAGTAAGCAAATTCCTTCATAACCACTGCATCAACTCCTGCCTCTAGGTTCCAGCTCTGCTTGAGTTCCTATCCAATGATAGACTATGATCTGGAAGTGTAAGCCAAATAAACCCCTTTCTCCCCAATATGCTTTATGGTCATAGTGTTTCATCACAGCAATAGAAACTCTAACTAAGATACCACTGAAATTAAAATCTCAGACAGAAACATGGTTTTGAAATGCTCATATGATTCTTTTATTTGAGAAGATTGGAGGAATAGAATATTAACTATATTTTCATGAAGAAATTAATCTGATTCATCTAATTTGTTGATACAATAGTTACATGATACTAGATTCTATGTTGTCTTATTTTAGATAATATAATTCTTGAAGAAATTTTCTGCTATAGAAGAGTTTCCAACTCCCTTCCAAAATGCCTCAACCATTATAACATAATTAAACAAATATCATTTATCAAACATACTGACAGTCTTGCTGGAGAAGGTGACTTCGGTGCACAAAACAGGGACCGGTATGTATGATTTTAAGTATTCATTTTGCTGACAGATATTTCAGTATATTCATTTAATCCAAGATTTGAGTGGACAGGAACAGGCAGATGCAGGGAATTCCTGGCCCACAAGTCTATGAAAATTATCAGTTCGATGCTCACTAAGATACTCTGTATTAAAATGAACACTGAAGGAACCTGACAAAGATATTGACAATCAACCACTGGCTTCCATGAACTTGTGCAACTACATACATATGGTTTTCCCCAGAGAGTGGGGCACACAGGAAACACCCAGGGAACGCCACATGTACCACTCAGTGCACATGTACACACTGGCAATAAGTACAACAGGGGAAGTAGCCGTGTGTTTATTTTAGGGTAAACAATTATCTTTGTAGTGATATAATTGTAATTCTGAGGGTTCAAACATTTCAAATTACACATTTCCAAGATTTTTGGTATAAAAATATTTATTAATTTATTTTGAAGGCACAAAAAAGTATTTTCCTCTGTTGTAATATTGATGGGATATCTGTTGTCAACAAAGAGCACACCATTCAACATAAATGAAACCCATTCTATTTACTCTTTTATTATATATATAAGGAATGTGATCACTTAAAAGCTAGTTGCCCATAGAAATTTATGCGTAAACCAACAAATAAAACGTTATTTACTAACCAAAAGTAGCAAAATGTCTCATTTCCCAAAGTTCATCAGTACTCATATAAGGAAATTAATCAAGTAAACTGAAATGAAATGGAAGGTGATAAATACTTATGCCCACATACACAAATTCTTTAATTACTATTTGATTCTAGCAAAAGAAGCATTTACTTAATAGTGAATGAACATAATTTTAAAAAAAATCAGATGCTGATCATGGTGGTACACGAAACTAAAATTTAAATCAGAGGCAGGTATACCTCTGAATTGAGGTCATTTTAGTTTAGAGCAGGTTCCAGAACAGCTAAGTGGTACACAGGAAGCCCTGTCTTCTCCACCCAATTCCCAACGAAAAAGCAAAGAAAGGGAGAGAATTCAATAGTAAAGAAGGAAAAATTCAATTTCCAACTAAACACGAATTTTATGTACATAGGTAAACATTTAGGTTTTTTTTTTTTTTGGAGCTGGGGACCCAACCCAGGGCCTTACGCCTTCCCTAGGCAAGCGCTCCCACTGAGCTAAATCCCCAACCCCGAAACATTTAGGTTTTTAATAGCTCACGAAGTTCTCTGATAAATTTATTTTATGTTTTAAATTGTTTACATTAATAGAATGAAATTATTTTAAAAAATCATATATATGGTTAAGAAGACATTATCATATATCTTAAATAATTCTGAATGAATACTTAAATATAAACAGTTTTTTATTCTTTACCTTGATTTCTATGAATACTTCCTTGATGACAATATAAATATTTGACCCAGGGCCCAAATTGCATATATAAGTAAAGAATAGCCTTGTTGGCCTGATGGAAGGGAAACCTTGGTCCTGCCAAGGTTGGACCACCAGCAGGGGGTAGAGGGGTCTGGAGTGGTAGGATTGGTTGAGGGGAACACTCTTATGGGGGAGGGGAGGGGTAGCTAGACTTAGGAAACCAGGGAAGGGATACCATTTAAATGTAAATAAAGAATATCCAATAAAAGTAATTTTAAATATTTATTGAAAATATTTGTTTTATGTGTATAGACTAATAGGAAAAGGCAGTAATTATTCTTCACCCTGATAAGACAATTTCTAATAACACAATTCTCAGAAATCTTAAAAAATACAGTCAATAACAAAAACAAAAATGAATAAAACTATATTCAATTGTCATCCACTATTATACCTAGAAAATATTCTTTACATGAATTTTAAATTATCTAATGATTGAATAATTTGAGAATTTATAATGGCTACTTCATATATGAAGCACATTTCAAAGAATGTTCAAGACACTGAAGCAATCTAATTAACTTTAAGATATGCTCAGTCTGTAAAATCCTTGAAAATATTATAGATGGGCATGAATCCAAGCAAGTCAATAAGACTCAACATCTATCAGATTATAGTAGAAATAGAGGCAAATAGGATAGTCTTCAATTAAAGACTTGAATTTTCTATTATTTTTAAGAGGAAAGATTACCTGAAAGGGCTGGGGAATGTAACTCAGTAGGTAGTACACATGTCCTGCAAAGCATGAGGAATTCAATGCAAATTTCAGAAAACCACCAAAACTCCCTGCAAGATCCATGTGTCTGCAATATGAATGTTCTACAAGAATGAGGCAAAAATCATGAGATTGTTCAGCTATGGAATTCAATTGCCTGGCATATATAGGGTACAGTGAAAGAAATGGGGTTGGTAACATTACTTCCTTTTAATCTTGACACTTGAGGGAGAATATCTCTTTGGTTCAAGAACAACCTGTTTATGTAGTCTAGATGAACCAGATCTAATTGATTACATAACAAAATTATTTAATAAAATTACCAAATTTTTTTGTTTTGACAGAGAGATTAATGAAATTTTCCTGGATATCTGTGTACTGTCTATATCATATGTCTCCTCTCTCTCTCTCTCTCTCTCTCTCTCTCTCTCTCTCTCTCTCTCTCTCTCTCTCTTTCTCTCTCGAAGATATACAGATAATATATATATGTATATTATTGTGTAATTATATGTGTATAGAGTTGTATATTGTATAATATTATACAATTGGTAATTTAGGTATGTATTGCAAATAAAATCTCTCATTTGACATCCATCTTGGCCCTCTATTTCTTTCCAATCTTTTCCTACCCTTTTCTTAATGTTTCCTGGCTCTTGATAAAGAAGTTGTATTGCTGAAAGTGACAGTAGTATATTTTCCTCTAAGAACCATGACTTTAACACCCAGTGATAGCAGGCTAAGAATTTTCAGTAAAATGATTGGTGAATAAAAAAAAAAAAAAAAACTAATGACTGAAAAAACACTAACAGGCATTCTATTGGCTCCACTCACTCTTAAAATAACAATTCATAATGAGTTAATAATTTGTAGTTAGAGAGGAGAGGTCTTCCTCAAAAAGAGCCTCTTGGTAAGTTAGAAAATTCAATGAGGTCCAAATTAAACACATGTGAACAATACTTAATGAACTCAACCGATTGTATGATAAATTAATATAAATGCATTTACAATTATTATTAAAGTTTATGAGGCCAAAATTGAGAATGGGGCAACTAAAAGCAATCAGGGGGAGAAAAGAAGGAGAGAAAATTATAGGCTAAAATTTCATCAAAAATATGTCTAAATAACAAAGCTTACAATATGAAAGTATTGAAAAGTGAGAGAGTAGATCCTAGCAAAACAAATATTAAGAATAAAATTACATATTCTTGTTTTACTATAAAACAGTAGATATGTAAGGTTTTTAATCTCTAAAACTACAAAGATAAATTAAGCTTTTATGAAAAATGTATTCATAAGAGCATGTAGGTAATAATTGTTAAGTAATATATCAAAACTATAGCCAATCTAAATTATATACTTGGTACATTTTATGAGTTTATATTTATTAATATCAATCAAATACATAGATATATTATGTCTGTTTTTCATATTTGAATATTATAATTGTGTCATTTATAGGTAATCTAACGAAAATGTAGTTTAGAACAAACTTGTGATTAAAACCTCACATGACTTCTCTTTTATGTGTAGATTTGCATGTACTTTATAATTTTGAACACATAATATATGGGATGAAGGAAATAAAAGAGTTACCCTCATTACTGCTTGTACACTGGCATTTCCTTTTATAATAGTTTTTATTAAATTGATGATAGTTTCCTGGTTCATAATTATATGTCATGTGTTTTTTACATCAAAGTCAAATTATCAAGAAAATAAGAAAGGTAAACTGCTTCAAAATTAAGATTCTTTAAAACTTACTATAATTAGTCTTCTTTTTCACCTTGGTTTCTTCTAGAATATACTTGTTCATATTTGTGAGATTGTTACCAGATAGTAGTAGGACGGTAATACTAACCTAAAGTTTAACTGTCACCATCTAATTCCCTAGCATTCCAGGATAGATAAAATGAAGAATAAGAAAGGGAGAGAGAGAGGGAGGGAGGGAGGGAGGGAGGAAGGAAAGAAAAAAGAAAGAAAATATTCAACATGAATCTCTTTTTGGTTTTCTAGCATGGATAGAGTGTGATCCGCCTCCTCAAGATTTTGTAACTACAGATAATTTTAATTATTTTTATGATAGTTTCAAAAATTAAAGTGTTTTGTTTAGCTGTCATAGAATAAAGCATTAAGTAGTTAGAGAATATGGGACATTTGAAAGTAAAAACTGTGCCAATTTATAGGAATAAAAATAATGGATCTGTTGTGAAATTATATGTCAATTCTTCAAATAATAAGATATGCAATTAATGTATAAACATTGACCTCCACCTAATCGTTGAGGGTTCACTAAGAAAATAAAATTCTTTTGGAGTGTAGTTTTCAATTTCCCAGGAGGCAAACTGGTCTCCTCAGAGGAATAATAGACAATGAGTCCCTGATAAGTGATGACCCTGATTAGCAAGATAAGTATGGAGCTGAGTCAGCCTAGGACAACTGACGAGAGGAAATAGCAAGTGCAGAGATGAGCTGATTTCTGAAACTCTTCAAGTCTCACCAAGCATAATGGAACCAACAATAACCAATCAAAACTGTACTTCGTCATGGGTCTGTTCTCTACCAGTCTTAAGATTATATAACAATTCTGGAAAATTGCCTATCCCTGCATAAAAGGGGGGCCTGTGAGACCATGAAGTGTTCATCATTTTGATGAATAGTTGACACCTGCATGCTGGTAATTTCTTGGAATAAATGCTCTTTATCTTTGTATACTATCTGAGTCTAGGTTCTTCTTCAAAATTCTCAGATTGCAATACTGCTAATGTTATGAAAGATAAATGATTATAAATGTAATGAATATTTGAACAGTGTTTTCATATGATCACCCTGTAATAGCTAAATGATAGAAGAAACACAAATCCCTTCCACATAACAAAGGACTAAGTATGGCAAGCACACATGCATATGCACAAAATTTCTTTCAATTTAACAATAAATAGAGATATGCACACTCAGATAGGTTTCAAAGGAAAAAATTTGATAATGAGAGAGGTCTCATTGGGAATTTGTCTCCATGATTATTTAGTAATTTTTATAGTATTTAGCAAATACTAACTTATATCTGTTCTTCTGAGAGTGAAGTAATCTCAGAAGACATATTTCTAACTCAAATATTTACCTTTGAATGTTATTTACAGCTACCACTTTCATCTACAATTCTTTTTTCATTATTTAATTAATAGTTTTTTTTTTTACCACTTAGATATTATTTCCCTCCTGGTCTACACTCAGACTGCTTACGTCTAATACCTACCTCCTCTCATCTCCCCACACCCTACCAGACCTCTAAATTTCCTGGGGTCTCAGTCTGATCTAAAATTCTTAATTAATAAGGATTGCAATTTTTGCACATTTGGTGAAACTAAATGCAAAGGGACTAAAACCAGTTCCTTTACATTTTCCCCCTAAAGAATAGAGTTCAGATTCAGTGAAATTTTCTAAGTTGTGCAACAAAAATACTGCTTAAATAAATTAATGAAGTGGTAACTTTATTGTAACTTTATTCTAATCTACCATATTAAATTTGAGGGATTGGAGAAAAAAAAACTCAGTGGTTAAGAACTCATTTTCCTCTTATAAAAGGCATAAATTTGGTTGCCACAAGTTGGTGTCCTGTAACACCACTAAATATGGATCCATTGCCCTCTTTTTGCTTATAAAACCTCTACACACAGTACATTTACAGACAAAAAAACACACAATTTTAATTCTGGCAGCATGACAAAGACCCAAGATATGATCATTTTTAAGTATCAGGTAACTAGTGCTCAAACTACTCTAAAATTATTTTAAATATTATACAAATATTGATTTGGGGCATGTTCCAAATTATGCTTCATGCATGTCGTACTTGATATCTGAGAAAGACACATTTTGTTGTCAATCTCTCAGGAAGCAATTGAACATCTACTGAGTCTGAGTTCAGAGTCTTCACAAGCCTATGAGGCAAATGATAATGAGTTATAAGGTCTCAAATATAGATAAATAAATATAAGTACATAGCATACTGTCTCCACATGGAGCATAACTGAATTCAAAGATACTTCAATAGATTTTCTTCAAATGATTTTTTATTTTCAAAACAATGTATATTCTTTTCTTTTAGAATAATTTCCCAAAAGAGTATGTGTATTTTAGAAAGAATATTAAAAAAATATAGACATTTTAGTTATTAAATAATCATAATTATAACATAGCAAGGCTATTATGAAATTTTTATCTCAGGCTAATTTTTACTATAGTCAATCTTAATCTGTTATTTCAGACACAGTTACTATGATTTAATTTATATAGAGAGTTAAAAGATTTAAGTGTATATTAAATTGAATTTTCCAAATTAAAAAAAGTGTTTTCAGGATAGGAATTCAGATATGTAGGTTGATAGTAATAAAATAAACAACTATATAATTTGATGTGTTCTTATTGTTTCCTATAGCCAGCATATCTTCTTGGGATATGCATATCTCTCAGGAATACGATTTCTTATGACACAGGTCATGGGATTAATTTTCCAGCAGAGAAAAGATTAGTGTCGGTGAAAAAAAAGTTAATGAAAGCATAGCAATATTTCAGAGTCTATGCCCTTTTGTATTCAGATTTTCTTGGCTCTACTACAAATATAAATAAAAACCAAACAAAATGTCAGTATCAGAAGACTGGGCTCAAATTTTGGTTTATAAAATAATATATCACAGATAAATGCATTATAGTCTCCTTTCTAAAACTGTTCTTAAACACATTAACAATAATCTGTAACACATCGTAGGAATTAAATTTAGGATAGTATAATCTAAAAATTATCACTTAGGATTATAGAAAGAGAAGCTAAGGCATCAATGATTAAGAGCACTGCTGCTCCTCCAGAGAACTGAGGGATCAATGCCCAACACAATGCAGCTGACAACAGTTTGTAACTCCAGTTTCAGGATACTGGGCACCCTCATGAAAACATACATGAAGGCAAAACATCAATGCACATGAAATAAAAATTATAAAATATATAAAATCATATATTGAAAGAAAAAACAAATGACTAGCTCAGTGAGGTTGCCACTACTAAATTATTACCACATTGATTTCCATTTTAATTTCCTTACTTGACACACCTCTAAAATAATTTAATATTAAATGTTAACAATAGCATGCTGTGACAGAATAAATTTGGTGTTGAAAGTATTGTGGGTGTCATTGGTATCTCTATTGCTCCACTGGGGTTCCATACTGTCTACCGGAGAAAGGCCTCTTCAGGTTCCATAGCCCCATTGTTGTGAGTCACAGCTAAGTCTACCTCAATGATCTTGGACACCTACCTTATGTCAGGTCTTTGTCTCATCCTGGAGATGGCCTCCGACCTTCTCAACTCTGTGAGTTGAAGATTTCCATTCATTTTCATGGTGATGTAGCCATCTCCCCTGTTCTTCCACACACAAGATCCTCAGCCCTCCCTTTCCCTCCACATCCCCTCTCCATCTGACTTTTTTTTCCCTCCATCTACTTCTTACCCATTCTAACAGATTTAAGCATCTTCTCTTGTGCCTTGCTTCTTTTTTTTTTTTTATTAACTTGAGTATTTCTTATATACATTTCAAGTGTTATTCCCTTTCGGTTCCGGCAAACATCCCCTCCCCTCCCCTTCTTTATGGTGTTCCCTCCCCCTCCCCTTTGCCCCCTCCCCCCAACAATCTAGTTCACTGGGGGTTCAGTCTTAGCAGGACCCAGGGCTTCCCCTTCCACTGGTGCTCTTACTAGGATGTTCATTGCTACCTATGAGGTCAGGTCCAAGGTCAGTACATGTATAGTTTTTTAGGTGATGTGCCTTCCTTCTTGTTTAGCTACCTTGTGTCTGTGGGTGTAACATGGAACCTGTATTTTATGGCTAATATCTGATGATATTCTCAAGTTCCATATATTTGTCTGAATAATTCATGATATCTTAGTTTTAAGTAGATGAATAATATTCCAATGTGAGCCCCAATTTTCTCTGTCTACAAGAAATGCACTTAAGGGCATGGAGGAGAATACAGACATGACCAAACAATAACTGCCTCTGAGACTCAAACCATAGACAAACAGCAATCCCTGACACTAATAATGATACATTGTGATGCTTGGAGAGGGCATGTCATCCTCTGAGAGACTCCACCCAGCAGCTGACTCACACAGATACACACACCCACAACAAAGCTGTAGATGAAGATTGAAGTCTCTTGTGGAAGAATGGGAGGGGATTATGATAATGAAGAGATAGGAACATTATAGGAAGACCAACAGACTCAACTAACCTGGACCTTTGGGGCTCCCCAGGAATTACCCACCAATCAAAGAACATGTAGATCGGCTGGAACTAGGCCTCCTTGCACATATGTAACTGATAGGCAGCAGATCTTCCTATGGGCTTAAAGTGAAACAAAAAGCTGTATGAACATGTATATGGCATATGTTCTCTTAACTGAGCTTCCTTTTCTGGTCTCAGTGGGAAAAGGAAATGACTAGCCTTACAGAAACTTAAAGTGCCAAGGTATGAGGGATACCCAGGGACCCTACCCTCAGAAGACATGGGGTTGGGGGTGAGGGGAGATAATGGAAAGAATTACAGCAGATGTGACTGGAGGGGACAATGAATGGAATGTAAAGTGAATAAGTAAAAAATTAAATTAAATTAAAAAAAATAAAATGGTGTATATTCCGAATATCTGTGTTTTATAATGCTTAAATCTTTTCTAAATAGTAATTATTTATCTGAATAACAAATTGATAACTGCTATCATTATAGTGAGACAAGCATGAAGAATAAATGAGATTGATATACAAATCTGAAGTAAGCCCTAATTTCCTTGATGTTTCCTCATATTTAATAGAAAAATTAATCTATTGGACAGTGAAGATGTTAATCTTCCAGAGATGATTTTAATTAATCCCTCTGAAATTTTAAGTAATGTCAACTAATATAACCACTTTGCAGTTAACGGTTTTCTTTTCTATGAGATCAATATTTCAGAATGTGAAATTAAATCTAATGCTCCTAGATTTGAGTTTCTGAAAGGGGTTTTATTTATTTATTTTTTTTTTTGTAATTTTAAGTTTTTTTATTATTATTATTAACTTGAGTATTTCTTATGTACATTTCGAGTGTTATTCCCTTTCGGTTTCGGGCAAACATCCTTCCTCCCCCTTCCTTATGGGTGTTCCCTCCCCACCTCCCCCATTGCCGCCCTCCCCCGACAGTCTAGTTCACTGGGGTTCAGTCTTAGGGGACCCAGGGCTTCCCTTCCACTGGTGCTCTTACTAGGATATTCATTGCTACCTATGAGGTCAGAGTCAGGGTCAGTCCATGTATAGTCTTTGGGTAGTGGCTTGGTCCTGGAAGCTCTGGTTGCTTGGCATTTGTTGTACATATGGGGTCTCAAGCCCCTTCAAGCTCTTCAGTTCATTCTCTGATTCCTTCAACAAGGGTCCCGTTCTCAGTTCAGTGGTTTGCTGCTGGCATTCGCCTCTGTGTTTGGTGTATTCTGGCTGTGTCTCTCAGGATTGATCTACATCCGGCTCCTGTCGGTCTGCACTTCTTTGCTTCATCCATCTTGTCTAATTGGGTGGCTCCATATGTATGGGCCACATGTGGGGCAGGCTCTGAATGGGTGTTCCTTCAGTCTCTGTTTTAATCTTTGCCTCTCTCTTCCTGCCAAGGGTATTCTTATTCCCCTTTTAAAGAAGGAGTGAAGCCTTCACATTTGATCATCCGTCTTGAGTTTCATTTGTTCTAGGCATCTAGGGTAATTCAAGCATTTGGGCTAATAGCCACTTATCAGTGAGTGCATACCATGTATGTCTTTCTGTGATTAGGTTAGCTCACTCAGGATGATATTTTCCAGTTCAACCATTTGCCTACAATTTCATAAACTCGTTGTTTTTGATAGCTGAGTAATATTCCATTGTGTAGATGTACCACATTTTCTGTATCCATTCCTCTGTTGAAGGGCATCTGGGTTCTTTCCAGCTTCTGGCTATTATAAATAAGGCTGCTATGAACATAGTGGAGCACGTGTCTTTTTTATATGTTGGGGCATCTTTTGGGTATATGCCCAAGAGAGGTATAGCTGGATCCTCAGGCAGTTCAATGTCCAATTTTCTGAGAAACCTCAGACTCATTTCCAGAATGGTTGTACCAGTCTGCAATCCCACCAACAATGGAGGTGTTCCTCTTTCTCCGCATCCTCGCCAGCATTTGCTGTCACCTGAGTTTTTGATCTTAGCCATTCTCACTGGTGTGAGTGAAATCTCAGGGTTGTTTTGATTTGCATTTCCCTGATGACTAAAGATGTTGAACATTTCTTTGGTGTTTCTCAGCCATTCGGCATTCCTCAGCTGTGAATTCTTTGTTTAGCTCTGAACCCCATTTTTTAATAGGGTTGTTTGTCTCCCTGCTTGTCTAACTTTTGAGTTCTTTGTATATTTTGGATATAAGGCCTCTATCTGTTGTAGGATTGGTAAAGATCTTTTCCCAATCTGTTGGTTGCCGTTTGTCCTGACCACAGTGTCCTTTGCCTTACAAAGCTTTGTAGTTTTATGAGATCCCATTTGTCGATTCTTGATCTTAGAGCATAAGCCATTGGTGTTTTGTTCAGGAAATTTTTCCAGTGCCCATATGTTCCAGATGCTTCCTAGTTTTCTTCTATTAGTTTGAGTGTGTCTGGTTTGATGTGGAGGTCCTTGATCCATTGGACTTAAGCTTTGTACAGGGTGATAAGCATGGATCGATCTGCATTCTTCTACATGTTGACCTCCAGTTGAACCAGCACCATTTGCTGAAAATGCTATCTTTTTTTTCCATTGGATGGTTTGGGCTCCTTTGTCAAAAATCAAGTGACCATAGGTGTGTGGGTTCATTTCTGGGTCTTCAATTCTATTCCATTGGTCTATCTGTCTGTCTCTGTACCAATACCATGCAGTTTTTATCACTATTGCTCTGTAATACTGCTTGAGTTCAGGGATAGCGATTCCCCCTGAAGTCCTTTTTATTGTTGAGGATAGTTTTAGCTATCCTGGGTTTTTGTTATTCAGATGAATTTGCAAATTGTTCTGTCTAACTCTTTGAAGAATTGGATTGGTATTTTGATGGGGATTGCATTGAATCTGTAGATCGCTTTTGGTAAAATGGCCATTTTTACTATATTAATCCTGCCAATCCATGAGCATGGGAGATCTTTCCATCTTCTGAGGTCTTCTTCAATTTCTTTCTTCAGAGTCTTGAAGTTCTTGTTGTACAAATCTTTTACTTGCTTGGTTAAAGTCACACCGAGGTACTTTATATTATTTGGGTCTATTATGAAGGGTGTCGTTTCCCTAATTTTTTCCTCGGCTTGTTTCCCTTGTGTGTAGAGGAAGGCTACTGATTTATTTTAGTTAATTTCATACGCAGCCACTTTGCTGAAGTTGTTTATCAGCTTTAGTAGTTCTCTGGTGGAACTTTTGGGATCACTTAAATATACTATCATATCATCTGCAAATAGTGATATTTTGACTTCTTCTTTTCCGATCTGTATCCCCTTGACCTCCTTTTGTTGTCTGATTGCTCTGGCTAGAACTTCAAGAACTATATTGAATAAGTAGGGAGAGAGTGGGCAGCCTTGTCTAGTCCCTGATTTTAGTGGGATTGCTTCAAGTTTCTCTCCATTTAGTTTAATGTTAGCCACTGGTTTTTGCTGTATATGGCTTTTACTATGTTTAGGTATGGGCCTTGGATTCCTATTCTTTCCAGGACTTTTTATCATGAAGGGTGTTGAATTTTGTCAAATGCTTTCTCAGCATCTAATAAAATAAATGATCATGTGGTTTTGTTCTTTCAGTTTGTTTATATAATGGATCACGTTGATGGTTTTCCATATATTAAACCATCCCTGCATGCCTGGGATGAAGCCTACTTGATCATGGTGGATGATTGTTTTGATGTGCTCTTGGATTCGGTTTGCCAGAATTTTGTTGAGTATTTTTGCGTCGATGTTCATAAGGGAAATTGGTCTGAAGTTCTCTTTCTTTGTTGGGTCTTTGTGTGGTTTAGGTATAAGAGTAATTGTGGCTTCATAGAAGGAATTTGCTAGTGCTCCATCTGTTTCAATTTTGTGGAATAGTTTGAATAATATTGGTATGAGGTCTTCTATGAAGGTCTGATAGAATTCTGCACTAAACCCGTCTGGACCTGGGCTCTTTTTGGTTGGGAGACTTTTAATGACTTCTTCTATTTCCTTAGGAGTTATGGGGTTGTTTAACTGGTTTATCTGTTCCTGATTTAACTTCGGTACCTGGTATCTGTCTAGGAAATTGTCCATTTCCTGCAGATTTTCAAGTTTTGTTGAGTATAGGCTTTTATAGTAAGATCTGATGATATTTTGAATTTCCTCTGAATCTGTAGTTATGTCTCCCTTTTCATTTCTGATTTTGTTAATTTGGACACACTCTCTGTGTCCTCTTGTTAGTCTGGCTAAGGGTTTATCTTTCTTGTTGATTTTCTCAAAGAACCAACTTTTGGTTCTGTTGATTCTTTCTATGGTCCTTTTTGTTTCTATTTGATTGATTTCAGCTCTGAGTTTGATTATTTCCTGCCTTCTACTCCTCCTGGGTGTATTTGCTTCTTTTTGTTCTAGAGCTTTTAGGTGTGCTGTCAAGCTGCTGACATATGCTCTTTCCTGTTTCTTTCTGCAGGCACTCAGCGCTATGAGTTTTCCTCTTAGCACAGCTTTCATCGTGTCCCATAAGTTTGGGTATGTTGTACCTTCATTTTCATTAAATTTTAAAAAGTTTTTAATTTCTTTCTTTATTTCTTCCTTGACCAGGTTATCATTGAGTAGAGCATTGTTCAATTTCCACGTATATGTGGGCATTCTTCCCTTATTGTTATTGAAGACCAGCTTTAGGCCGTGGTGGTCTGATAGCACTCATGGGATTATTTCTATCTTTCTGTACCTGTTGAGGCCCGTTTTTGACCAATTATATGGTCAATTTTGGAGAAAGTACCATGAGGAGCTGAGAAGAAGGTATATCCTTTTGCATTAGGGTAGAACGTTCTATAAATATCCGTTAAGTCCATTTGGCTCATGACTTCTCTTAGTCTGTCTACGTCTCTGTTTAATTTCTGTTTCCATGATCTGTCCATTGATGAGCGTGGGGTGTTGAAGTCTCCTACTATTATTGTGTGAGGTGCAATATGTGTTTTGAGCTTTAGTAAGGTTTCTTTTACGTATGTAGGTGCCCTTGTATTTGGGGCATAGATATTTAGGATTGAGAGTTCATCTTGGTGGATTTTTCCTTTGATAAATGTAAAGTGTCCTTCCTTATCTTTTTTGATGACTTTTAGTTGAAAATTGACTTTATTTGATATTAGAATGGCTACTCCAGCTTGCTTCTTCCGACCATTTGCCTGGAAAGTTGTTTTCCAGCCTTTCACTCTGAGGTAGTGTCTGTCTTTGTCTCTGAGGTGTGTTTCCTGTAGGCAGCAGAATGCAGGGTCCTCGTTGCGTATCCAGTTTGTTAATCTATGTCTTTTTATTGGGGAGTTGAGGCCATTGATGTTGAGAGATATTAAGGAATAGTGATTATTGCTTCCTGTTATATTCATACTTGGATGTGTTATGTTTGTGTGCTTTTCTTCTCTTTGTTTTGTTGCCAAGATTAGTTTCTTGCCTCTTCTTGGGTATAGCTTGCCTCCTTATGTTGGGCTTTACCATTTATTATCCTTTGTAGTGCTGGATTTGTAGAAAGATATTGTGTAAATTTGGTTTTGTCATGGAATATCTTGGTTTCTCCATCTATATTAATTGAGAGTTTTGCAGGATACAGTAGCCTGGGCTGGCATTTGTGTTCTCTTAGGGTCTGTATGACATCAGTCCAGGATCTTCTGGCCTTCATAGTTTCTGGCGAAAAAGTCTGGTGTGATTCTGATAGGTCTGCCTTTATATGTTACTTGACCTTTTTCCTTACTGCTTTTAATATTCTTTCTTTATTTTGTCGTTTGGTGTTTTGACTATTATGTGTGACGGGAGGTGTTTCTTTTCTGGTCCAATCTATTTGGAGTTCTGTAGGCTTCTTGTATGCCTATGGGTATCTCTTTTTTTAGGTTAGGAAGTTTTCTTCTATGATTTTGTTGAAGATATGTACTGGTCCTTTGAGCTGGGAGTCTTCACTCTCTTCTATACCTATTATCCTTAGGTTTGATCTTCTCATTGAGTCCTGGATTTCCTGTATGTTTTGGACCAGTACCTTTTTCCGCTTTACATTATCTTTGACAGTTGAGCCAATGATTTCTATGGAATCTTCTGCTCCTGAGATTCTCTCTTCCATCTCTTGTATTCTGTTGGTAAAGCTTGTATCTACAGCTCCTTGTCTCTTCTTTTGGTTTTCTATATCCAGGATTGTTTCCATGTGTTCTTTCTTGATTGCTTCTATTTCCATTTTTAATTCCTTCCACTGTTTTATTGTGTTTTCCTGGAATTCTTTCAGGGATTTTTGTGTCTCCTCTCTATGGGCTTCTACTTGTTTATTTATGTTTTCCTGGAATTCTTTCAGGCATTTTTGTGATTCCTCTCTGTAGGCTTCTACTTGTTCTCTAAGGTAGTTCATCATGTCTTTCTTGAAGTTCTCCAGCATCATGGTCAAATATGATTTCGAATCTAGATCTTGCTTTTCTGGTGTGTTTGGATATTCCATGTTTGTTTTGATGGGAGAATTGGGCTTCGATGGTGCCATGTAGTCTTGGTTTCTGTTGCTTGGGTTCCTCGCTTGCCTCTACGCCATCAAATTATCTCTAGTGTTACTTTGTTCTGCTATTTCTGACAGTGGCTAAACTGTCCTATAGGCCTGTGTGTCAGGAGTGCTGTAGACCTGTTTTCCTCTCTTTCAGTCAGTTATGGGGACAGAGTGTTCTGCTTTCGGGCGTGTAGTTTTTCCTTTCTACAGGTCTTCAGCTGTTCCTGTGTACCTGTGCCTTGAGTTCACCAGGCAGGTCACTTGCAGCAGAAAAGTTGGTCTTACCTGTGGTCCCGAGGCTCAAGTTCACTCTCGGGGTGCTGCCCACGGGCTCTCCTCGGTGGCAGCAACCAGGAAGATCTGCGCCGCCTCTTCCGGGAGCCTCAGTGCACCAGGGTTTCAGATGGATTCTGGTGCTTTCCTCTGGAATCAGTAATGTGTGCAGAGAGCAGTCTCTTCTGGTTTCGCAGGCGTGTCTGCCTCTCTGAAGGTTTAGCTCTCCCTCCCACGGGATTTGGGTTCAGAGAACTGTTTATCCGGTCTGTTTCCTTCAGGTTCCGGTGGTGTCTCAGGCAGGGCTCCTGCTGCTCCTGGGCCCTCCCCCACAGGAACCCAGAGGCCTTATACAGTTTCCTCTTGGGCCAGGGATGTGGGCAGGGGTGGGCAGTGTTGGTGGGCTCTTCTGCTCTGCAGCCTCAGGAGTGCCCACCTGACCAGGCGGCAGTATCTCTCCCACGGGTTCTGGGAGCAGAGAGCTGCTGGGGGCCGGGATCCGCGGGTGTGGGATTTCCGGTAAACACAAGACGTGCCTGGTCCTAGAGGGATTCTGCCTCTGTTGTCCCAATTCCACCAGGCAAGTCACTTGCAGCAGAAAAGTTAGTCTTACCTGTGGTCCCAAGGCTCAAGTTCGCTCTCGGGGTTCTGCCCAAGGGCTCTCCGCGGTGGCAGCGACCAGGAAGGAAACAGGGGTTTTAAATACCTGAGTTTTTAGCTGTACAATTAGTTAGCTGATACTTGCAGAGTTCTTTATCCTCTTCCCTTTCTCTTAACCTCTGAGGTGGTTCCTCCACCAAAATAGGTATCTCTCTGCCCTAGGCATCAAGTCTCTACCATGGTTTTATTGGCAGAAATTTCAATCAAAATAGTACTATACCAGTCTTAATGAGAGAAAATCTCAGATTATTTTTTACATGTCACACAAGAAACATATGTATGTATAGTTGTATTGCAAAGAATATTTCTTAGTAAATTATGATGCTTCATGAGATTTCATGAGGTTTCCGAGGCCTGAGAGGTAGGGCCAATCATAATAGAAATAGTAATAGAGGGTAGTAATAGTAATAGAAGAAGAGTTTCTGTTGGGGTAATATAACAGATACCTGCAATGGCTACCAGGTGTCTTAGAATAAAGCTACATAATTACAGTTGTGCTTTGTGAAAGATGAAACAAATTCCTACATCTCAAAACATTTCCTGATCTCAGTAAGAGACTGTCTTACTACTAGCTGATATGCAAAAAACATAAAAAAAAAGTAATCATCTTGTCACCTCTTGTTAACACAGGTCTAATAACCTCATGCTAACACAGGCTCTGGTTGTTGAATAGACACAAGGTTCATATGGATGAACAGGAGTACAGGTATTCATCAACTGTCATCAGTTGAGTTACCATGCCATAGCCAGTTGAAAGCATGCTGAAGCCTCTGGAACAATGAGAAATTGCCTATTGTTATTTGATGCACACATTCAGTAATAAAATAACAGATCAGTTCATGTTTTCTTATTGCATCTCTTCATTGGGATCATGGTAGGAAATAACTTCTTTTCTTTAAATAGATATATCAACTAAATTATTAGGTTGGGTTCTGTTATGAATTTGATGTACTTGTATGTCATTATAGTCTCAATCACCTGAATAAATTTATAGGCCAGCCTCTTTTTTATTTCCAGAAGTAAATTACTGATCTACCCAGCTATACATCTTCCAATCTAGAAAAAGTATGACATGTTATTCATGATATTGAACCTCTAAGGTTAAGGCACTGTCTGAAATTCCACTGTTTATGCAGTCAGGAGTAACAGAGCAAAACATTTCTTGATCTTAATAATAAACTAAGTTTTACCACTAATTGTTATGTGGAAAACTTGAAAAAAAATCATCTCCAACATGATGGTATGTTTGGTTTTGTCAAAGGCCTTTTCAGCACCAATGAGATGATCATATGATATTTTTTCTTTTAGTTTGTTTGTATAGTTGATGGGTTTTTGTATATTTAACTATCCCTGCATCCCTGGGGTGAAGCCTCCTTGATCATGCTGAATAATGATTTTGATGTGTTTTTGAATTGTTGTAAATGAGAATTTAATTATTTGTGCATTGATATTCAAAAGTGAAGCTGGTCAAAAGTACTATTTCTTGGGAGAGTCTCTCTGTTGTATTGGTATCAGAGTAATTGTAGCTTCATAGAATGAATTAAGTAGTATTCCTTTTCTTTCTATTTTGTGGAATAGTTTGAGGAATATTGTTATTAACTCTGCTTTGCAAGTCTGGTAGAATTCTGCACTGAAACTATCTAACCCTGGATTTTTAGGTCGAGAGGTCTTTAATCACTGCTTCTATTTTCTCAGGGGTTATGGGACTGCTTATATAGTTTACCTGAGTATATACTCATTGATAAGTTCATATTAGCCGAAAAGTACAGAATACGCATGATACAACCTACAGACTGTAGGAAGTTTAACAAGAAGCAAGGCCCAAGTTAAGGTGCTTCAGTCTCACTTAGAAGAGGGGAAATAATCATGGAAGACATAGGGAGGGGGGATCTGGGTGAGAGAGGGGAGGAGGAGTGGAAAAACAGGGCAGGATCAGGTATGAGAGGAAACAGGAAAGTAGCCCAGAGAACTAGGAGAACGAAAGGGAATATGCAGTTGTGGGTGATGAGAGGCTTGGGCAACCTCTAGAAAGTTCCAGAGACCTGGGATATGAGAGGCTTTCAGAACGCATTGGGGATGACCTTAGCCAAAAAGACTAATGGGGAAGATGAAACCTGAGCAGACAACCTCCAGTAGTGAGAGAATGCCCCCAGTGGAAGAATTAGGTCACCGACCTACTTCAAAAAACTTCACTCAGAATTGTTCCTGTCTAAAAGAAATGCAGGGGCAAAAACAGCTAACTGAGACAGATGTAGGTACTTAGAGCCAACCATTGGGCTGAGGTCAGAGATCCCTGTAGAAGAGCTAGGTTAAGGATTGAAGGAGCTGAATGGTGTGGTAAACCCATAGGAAGAGCAAAAGTTTCAACTAACGCAGACCCTTGGGAGCTCCCAGTGATTAAATCACCAATCAAACAGCATGCATGGGCTGATCTGTGGACCCTGGTAGATATGGAAGAGAAGAATGCATTGTCTGGTCGCAGTGGAAGAGGATGTGCCAGAGGATGTACTGTAGAGACTTGGTGCCACAGAGAAGGTGCATACAGGAGGAGTCATGTGTTGAGAGTGGGTGGGTGAGGAGGATAGGGATTTCTATCAAATGCAAATGTAATTTGTATCAAATGCAAATCCAATTTATATCAAAGGCAAATGGGAGGGTATATGTGGTGAAGAACTCTTGGAGAGGGGACTTGGGAGGTGGGAAATATTTAGAATGCAAATTAATAAAACAAATTAGATTTTAACAAAATTAAAACAAAAAAAGAAAGAAATCTTCTGAATGGGATTAGAATTTACTAACTATCATTCACCTAGGCTAGAACTGGAATAACAAGGAAATAAAAAAATCATCAAATGATTACTGGAAAATAGATTTGAGCTGACAAAGCAAAGAATTAGCGACCAGAAAACATATTGTTGTACACTGATGCTCTAGCCAAAATTTGTGGTGCACACTAGTCTTCCTGACATTGATGGAAGTAAGAAAAACAGTCAGTTTGAGATCAGAAAGGGTCTAGGTGAGAAAGATCAAATTCACATTTAGAAGCTTTCTCAAACAATAACAACAATAACAACAACAACAACAGCAACAACAACAACAGCAACAAAATCAACCACTACCAACAATAATGGCTAGTATATTAACAATAAATAAGATTCATAAATAAAAAACAGAGTGAGATGAACATTACCTGAGATAACTTCATATTTACATAAAACAAGTATAAATTACAATAGCATCAAAAGTGTTGAAAACATAGACTAAATACTTATATAATTATTGGCTAGAAATTTATACTATTTGAAAAATATCACTTTTCTATTAAGAATGCAAAAATGAAAATGAATCAAAGAAAGTTTTTCTTATAAATGCAACACATTTAAGTGCTCAGTAAATAATTAAAAATGCACTGTGAATGCACCAAGAGCGTGATGATAAAAAATACTAAAAGTTCATTAGGATGAAAGCAAATGACAACATAAAATAATGAAAATCTACAGATACACAGAGAATGCCATGAAATTAAATTACATAAATAAATGTGAGAAAATATAGGTGATTATTCCTTCTCTGTTCCCTTTTTACTGAATAATAAATAATAACTAGTGATGTACTTACATTTTTATCACTGACTTATGATAACTTACCTTCTCATCCACAAAATAAACAATACTATAAATAGTGGGTAAAACGTTAACAAAATGGATTTTCTTAAAGTTTACTTTTACTCTTTTATTTTCTTATATCTGTTATGTATGTAATATAAATTTGTAATTGTAAAAAGAGAAATCAGAGTGCTTTATTATAACATTTGCAAAGTATACAGTACTTATAAAAATCTAAACACATACAAGAGGAAAAACGATGCTGTATAGAGATAAACTTAAGGCACGATAAACCAGTGCTTTTAACATTGCTTAAAATATATTCTGTCAAGTTTTTGATAGTTAATATCAATTTTGACGTTGCCAAGACCTAGAATCATAAGTAAGGTAGGACTCTGGAAATGTCTGTGAAATATTTTCTTGATTAAGCTTATTGAAGTGGTAAGCTTATTGAACATGACAATATTCTATAGGGTTAGTCTTAGACTGACTTAAATGATGACAGTGAGCTGAGCACAGACACTCATCAATATTTGTTTCTTTACAGTATATTTCAAGTAACCAACTAGTTTGGCTCTTGACACCTTCCTTCCTTCCTCTTGACCTTAGTCAAGTGTTACAGATCAGTTCCCTTGACTCACATGGGGCTCATAACCATATGTAATCCATATTATCTGTGCTACAAGTCACATATGAAGGCAAAATATCCATTTACATAAAATAAATTTAAAATATTAAATCACATATCACAACAACCCAAAAATGCATGAGATTCAGGAAACACTATATTTAATTACAGTATTAAGTATGAATGGATAAAAAACAATAAAAAGGAGTAGATCATATAGTTAAAAATCGGACATGTCTCCTGTCCACAAAAGTCATAATAAATTCAAATACAATGGCACATGGTGATTAAAATGGTGTAGAAAGTTCCTATGATGTAATGGTTGATCCTGATCAACTTGAGGGAACTGATATCAAGTGAATAGGTAAATAATACTACAGGTGCCTTGTCCATGATATATCCAGAGTAGATCAGCATGTGAGTTACTAAAATGAGTGCAATATACCTACCCTTAATATGGGTGACAGCATCTAGCAAGCTGGAAATTCATATGTCAAAAAGGCATCAGACATGTATTCTCTCTCCATTTCTTCAACAAATGTATGCTTGTATGTGATCAACTCTGTGCATTAATTTTTTTATGCTTCTGCCTCTAAATATATTCATTAAATAAATTCTTCAAAGACTTCCCACTCTCTTAGAATTTATACCATATCATTCTTCCTTCTAAACACTGACCTTGTGGATAGAGATTCTATCCTGGAGTTCCAACTCTGGGACTATGCCAATATGGGACTATATAGCCACTGAGTGTATAAATCAGTATAGCAACCCTGGCTTCTATTTATTCTCTATTCCCAGAAAAATCCCTGGAAAATGGATGTAAGCACTAACGGCAGAAGAGTTAAAATTCTTACTGCAATTTCAGGAAGATTTATCTTTAAGCCCTAAAAGGTACATAGAAATATTTTCATTATAAAAATATGAGCCTATCACAAACACAGAAATTGAGATAAAAGCTCAAAAATATTTTATTGAAAAACTAACAGAAATTTAAAATAATTCATTACACATAACTTCAGTTTCTCTGAGTCATCTTAATCAATGAACAGAAAAATTTAGTGAACAATTGTTATAAAAGAAATAATAAACTATAACTGGATTAGTGGGTACAAGCACATTGTCTTTATGTAGGATTGACATTTAAAATTTTTTTCCAACATCCAAGTCAGTAGTATAAAACAAATAATTAAAAATAAAAACAAAATATTTGAAAAGAAGGCAAAATAAACCAAAAATATGCCATATATGCAAATACATAGAAAATATTCAAAAAACATAGGATTTTATAAATATTTACATTGCACTGTGCATAAAATCTTGTTAAGTATGTAAGAATTGATATAGCATAAAAATATACCCATACTAAATCAAGGGATTTTGGAAATCAATACCAAGAGTAACTGTGATTATAAGAAGAGTATAACTACATAGAAATTATACTGTAAAATTCTTTATTCCTTTGATTTGAATTTTCATGTGAAACTACTCATAAGCTGAATTAAACTGTTATATTTAAGTGCATGAATATAGAATGTTCTAAACAAATTTGGGTAAAATAGTTCTTTCCTTTCATCATTTCTTTCTTTTTGTGTTAAGCATCTTCTTTTCAGAGTGTTGTAATTACACATTGCTCTAAAGCATAGATATCTCACTGCATGCTACACAAGAATTTATTTTTTTCTAGCATTTTGTTAACTTTTATACATTCCTTTTATCCCCACTACTCTGAATATTTCTACTTTCCATTATTCATTATAATAAATTATGATCAACTCAATGTACCCCATGATTTTTTTTGAAAATTTTGTATATGTATAAAATCCATCTTGGTCATTTTTATTGCTAAATTCCTTCCTCCTATTGCCCTTATGCTCTACTCAATACATTTCTCTTCCCAGCATTAATGATGAAAGGGATCCCAATGCTTCAAATCAACATTTTAAAACTTCTACATATAAAAAATAAGGAATCATCATTTTCATGTGTCTCACTTTTAGAATTTAACAGCATATTTATTGGTTGACACATTTTTCTCAAAATGATAGTTAGTAATCTTAATTAGTGTGAGGAATTGAAACAAGAAGGAATGAGTAGGAATGAATCCCATAATTATTTGTTCAAGTCAGAGTACTCAGCCTTGAAAGCATGTACATAGCTATAACAAAAATGAAGGCATTGGATTGTCTGTGTATACATATTTTTTCCACTGGAAGATTTTAGTTCCTTTGTCAAAGTTCAAGTGACCATAGGTGTATGGATTCATTTCTGGGATTTCAATTCTATTTCATTGAACTACCTGCCTGTCTCTATATCAATACCATACATTTTTTTTTTTTAATCACTATTGCTCAGTAATACTGCTTGCGGTCAGGGATGGTGATTCCCTCAGAAGTTCTTTTATTGTTTAGGATAGTTTTAGCTAGCCTGTTTTTTTGTTTTGTTTTGTTTTGTTTTTTGTTTTTGTTTTTGTTTTGTTGTTGTTGTTTTGTTATTCCAGATGACTTTGCAAATTGCTCTTTATACTGAGTTGGAATTTTGATGGGGATTGCATTTAATCTGTAGATTGCTTTTGACAAAATGGCATTTTTACTATACTAATACTACTATTCATGAGCATGGGAGATTATTCCATCTTCTTTGATTTCTTTCTTCAGATACTTGAAGTTCTTGTTGTACAGATTTTTCACTTGCTTGGTTAGAGTCCCAGGATGTAGTTTATATTATTTGTGACTAGAGTGAACTGTGTTATTTTCCTAATTCCTTAGTCTGTTTATGCTTTGAATAGTTGAAGGTTACTGATTTCTTTGAGTTAATTTTATATCCAGCCACTTTGCTGAAATTGTTTATCAAGCTTAGAGGTTCTCTGTTGCTACTTTTTGGATCACCGAAGTATACTTTCATATCATTTTAAAATGCGATATTTTGGCATCTTCCTTTCCAATATGTATCCCTTTCACCTCCCTTTTTCTTTTTCTTTCTTTCTTTCTTTCTTTCTTTCTTTCTTTCTTTCTTTCTTTCTTTCTTTCTTTCCTTCTTTTTTTTTCTTGATTGCTTTAGCTAGGACTTCAAATACTATACTAGTTAGGGAGAGAGTGGGAAGCCTTGTCTAGTCCCTGATTTTAGTGAGATTGCTTCAAGTTTCTCTCCATTTAATTCGATGGTGACTACTGGTTTGATGTATATTACTTTACTATGCTTAGGTATAGGCCTTGAATTCCTGATATTTCCAAAACTTTTAATATGAAGGGGTGTTGAATTTTGACAAATGCCTTCTTAGGATCCAATGAGATGATCAAGTGATTTCTTTTTCTTTGACTTTGTTTATACAGTGTATTGCATTGATGAATTTCTGTATATTGAAACATCCCTGCATCCCTGGGACGAAGCCTACTTGATCACGATGGATGATCGTTTTGATGTATTCTGGATTCAGTTTGTGAGAATTGTACTGAGTTTTTTATGGCACTATTCATAAGGTAATTTGGTCTGCAATTCCCTCTCTTTCTTTGGTCTTTGTGTGATTTAAGTATAAGTGTAATTGTGGATTGATAGAAGGAAGTGGGTTGTATTTCTTCTGTTTCTATTTTGTGGAAAAGTTTGGAAAGTATTGGTATTAGTTCTTGAATGTCTGATAGAATTCTACACTAAACCATCTGGTCCTGAGATTTCTTTTTGTTGTTGTTGTTGTTGCTGTAGTTGTTGTTGTTTGGGAGTCTTTTAATAATTGTTTCTATTTATTTAGGAGTTATGGGACTGTTTAGATGGTTTATTCGATCCTGATTTAACTTTGGTATCTGGTATCTGTCTAGAAATTTTTCTATTTCATCCAGACTTTCCAGTTTTGTTGAATATAAGATTTTATAATAAGATCTGATGATTTTTTTTTAATTTCGAGAGATTTTGTTGTTATGTCTCCCTTTTTACTTCTGATTTTGTTAATCTGGATGCTGTCTCTGTGCCCTCTGGTTAGTCTGGCTAAGGGTTTATCTATTTTTTTGATTTAATCTAAGATCCAGCTCCGGATTTTGTTGATTCTTAGTATAGTCCTTTTTGTTTCTATTTGGTTGATTTCTGCCCTGAGTTTCATTATTTCCTGCCTTCTATTTTTCTTGAGTGTATTTGCTTTTTGTTCTAGAACTTTTAGGTTTACTGTCAAGCTGCTAGTATATGCCCTCTCCAGTTTCTTTTTAGAGGCACTCAGAGCTATGAATTTTCCTCTTAGCATTGCTTTCATTGTGTCAAATAAGTTTGGGTATTTTGTGCCTTCATTGTCATTAAATTCTTAAAAGTCTTTAATTTCTTTCTTTATTTTTTCCTTGACCAAGTTATCATTGCATAGAGCATTGTTCCATATATATGTGAACTTTTGTTCTGTTTGTTGTTATTGAAGACTAGCCTTAGTCCATGGTGATCTGATAGGATGCATGGGAATATTTCAATCTTCTTCTATTTGTTGAGGCCTCTTTTGTGACCGACTATATGGACAATTTTGTAGAGGTGCTGAGAAGAAGGTATTTTTTTTTTAAGGATGAAATGTTCTATTGATATCCGTTAAATACATATGGTTTATAACATCTGTTTCCATGATCTGTAAATTGATGAGAGTGGGCTGTTGAAGTCTCCCACTATTATTGTGTGAGGTGCAATTTGTGCTTTGAGATACAGTAAGGTTTCTTTTATGGATGTAGTTGCTCTTGCATTTGCAGCATAGATATTCAGGATTGAGCATTCATCCTGATCATTTTTTCCTTTGATGAATATAAAGTGCCCTTCTTATCTTTTTACAGCATATTGAAAAGTGATTTTTTTTATATTGGAATGGCTTCTCCAGCTTGATTCTTGGGATCATTTGCTTGGAAAACTATTGGCCCCGCCTTTTACTCTGAAGTAGTGTCTGTCTTTATTGCTGAGGTGTTTTTCCTGTATGCAGCAAAATACTGGGTCCTCTTTCCATATCCTGTGTCTTAGTTTATGTCTTTTTATTGGGGAATTTAGTTAAGAGATATAAAGGAAGAGTTATTGATGTTTCCAGTTATTTTTATTGTGAGAGGTAAAATTATAATTGTATAACTCTCTTTTTTTTCCAGTATGTTGCAAGAAGATTACTTTCTTGTAATTTCTCGGGTGTAGTTTCTCTCCTTGTTCTGAAATTTTCCATCTATTATCCTTTGCAGGACTGGATTTGTGGAAAGTTATTGTGTAGATTTGGTTTCATCATGGAATCTTTGTTTTTCCATCTATGTTAATTGAGAGTTTTACTGGATATAGTAGCCTGGGCTGCCATTTGTGTTCTCTTAGGGTCTGCATGACATCTGACCCGGATCTTTTGGCTTTCATAGATTCTGGTGCAAAATCTGGTGTAATTCTCAGAGGTCTACCTTTATATGTTACTTGACTTTTTTTCCATTAGTTCTTTTAATATTCCTTCTTTGTTTTGTTCATTTGGTTTTTTGACTATCATGTAATGGAGGAATTTCTTTTCTGAGATAATCTCTTTGGAGCTTTGTAGGCTTCTTATATATTTATGGGCATCTCTTTCTTCTGACTAGTGGGGTTTTCTTCTATAATTTTGTTGAAAGTATTTACCGGCCCTTTAAGTTGGCCATTTTTACTCTCCTCTATACCTATATTTCTTATGTTTGATCTTGTCATTGTGTCCTGAATTTCCTGAATGTTGTGGGCTAGGAGCTTTTTGAGTTTTACATTATCTTTGATGGCTGTGTCATTGTTTTCTTTGGTATATTCTGCTCCTTATATTCTCTCTTCTATCTCTTGTATTCTGTTGGTGATACATCTATGAATTCTGATCTCTTTACACAATATGGAACACTTCACAAATTTTGTGTCATTCTTGTGCAGGGGCCTTGCTTATGTCTGTGTAATTCCAATTTTAGTATATGTGCTGCTGAAGCAAGGTCTATTTTAAATACCTTGAATCTAGGGATGTGGCCACAGGTTTTATTGTATACCATGAAAAGGAAGGTAATGAAAATGGATAGTTAATTTCATTTTTAAGTACAGAAACAGAGAACATATGATTAGCAGTCCTGCTGAACAAGACTTCAAAAATGAGACCTATAAATGAAAACACATACATATGGTCATTTGATCTTTGACAAAGGAGCTAAAACCATCAAATAGTAAAAAGCATTTCAAAAAATGGTGCTAGTTCAACTGGAGGTCAGCATGTAGAAGAATGCAAATCAATGCATACTTATCATCTTGCCTTATACAAAGCTTAAGTCCAAGTGGATTAAGCACCTCCACATCAAACCAGATACACTCAAACTAATAGAAGAAAAAGTGGGGAAGAGTCTTGATCACATGGGCACTGTGGAAATTTTTCTGAACAAAGCATCAATGACTTATGCTCTAAGATCAGGAATTGACAAATGGGACTTCATAAGTCTGCAAAAATTCTGTCAAAGGCAAAGGACACTGTCATTAAGACAAAAGAGCAGTCAATAGATTGGGAAAAGATCTTTACCAATCCTACATCTGATAGAGGGATAATATCCAAAATATAAAAACAACTCAAAATGTTAGACACCAAAGAGCCAAATAACCCTATGAAAAAATGGGGTAGAGATCTAAACAAAGAATGATCAGCGGAAATACTGAATGGCTGAGAAGTACCTAAAGAAATGTTCAATATCTTTAGTCATCAGGGAAATGCAAATCAAAACAACCCTGTTATTCTACCTCACCCCCAGTCAGAATGGCTAAAATCAAATACTGAGGTGAGAAAAGATGCTGGAAAGGTTGTGGAGAAAAAGGAGCACTCCTCCATTGTTGGTGGGATTACAAACTGGTACAACCACTCGGAAAATCAGTCTGGATGTTCCTCTGAAAATTCAATATTGTACTATGTGAAAACCCAGCTATACCTCTTGTGGACTTATACCCAAACAATGTTCCAACATACATGCTCCAATGACACATGCTCCACTATGTTCATGGCAGCCTTATTTATAATAACCAGAAGACAGGAAGTACCCAGATGCCCTTCAACAGAGGAATGGATACAGAACATGTGGTACATCTACACAATGGAATACTACACAACTATCAAACACAATGCCTTCATGAAATTCATAGGCAATGGATTTAACTAGAAAATATTATCCTGAGTGAGGTAACTCAATCGCAGAAAAACACACATGATATGCACTCATTGACTAATGGATATTAACCCAAAATCTTGGATTACCAAAAATACAATCCATAGAGCAAATGAAGCTCAAGAAGAAGAATAACCAAAATGTGAATGCTTCACTCCCTTAAGATAAAAGGGGGAACAAAAATATTCCTTGGAGAGGATATTGAAGCAAAGTTGGGAGCAAAGACAAAAGGAATGGCCATTAAGCCTGCCCCACATGTGGCCCATATGTATATGCAGCCACCAAAACTAGGTAAGATTGATGAAGCTAAGAAGTACATGCTGACAGGAACTGGATATAGATATCTCTTGATAGACAAAGCCAGAGCATGTCAAATACAGATGTGAATGCTAGCAGCAAACCATTGAACTGAGAATGGAATTCCCATCAAAGGCATAAGAGAAAGGCTTGAAAGAGCTGACGGGGCTTTCAACCCCATAAGAACAGCAATGCCAACCAACTTGAGCTCTCAGGGACTAAACCACTATCCAAAGACTGTACATAAACAGACCCAAGGCTCTAGCTGCATATGTAGGAGAGAATAACCTTGTTTGGCCCCAAAGGTTGGAGAGGCCTTGTGTCCTGCCAAGTGTAGGGAAATGTTGGAGGGGGGTGCTGGAAGTTGGGGTGGATGAGGTTGGGAACACCCTTATATTTGGAGGGGAAGGAGATGAGATAGGGAGCTTATGTCTGGAAGACTGGGACATGGAATAACATTTGAAATGTAATTTTAAAAAATCCAATAAAAAATTAACTATTTAACTAACCATCACACCAACACACATAGACATGATTTTCGTTGTGTCTTTTAATTTTGAATAGTTCTTTAGTGTGACTGATGCTGTATTCCAGACATATGTGGATCTATTCAAAGTCAAAAGAATTTGGATATGAACATTGCCTTGGTGCACCAAAGCAGTTGTGATTACCCAAAGAATGTCCTCAGGAAACTAGAGCTGTAATCATCCTCTTACAGAGGGAGAAGGTCACGACTCTCATGGAGTTCATTTTCCTTTTTCACAATAGATAGGAGGTGAAGATGGAATAGGGTAAGTTAGGGTAGTGTGACTGTCTGTACTTTACCCAAAGGGATTCTTTAGCACTCCAGGTTTTCTGAGCTTCTCATGCTTGAATGAGACTATTATTAGTATAATTATCCTTAAGCTGCTCAGGTGACTTATGATAGTATAATCACTTTTGACTACTTGTGGTGCAGTAAACAACAGAAATAAAGTCTTTGAATCATCAAACAATGCTTATATGGGAATCATTTTTTCATATGTGAATCTCTGTTGTCTGGGGTTAATAAACAATTTAGTCTCTCCATAAAAATATTCATCTATGCTTTCTCATTTTCAGACTGTTTGTGGATATTCTTAGTCTGCAACAATATCATTTAGTTGTTGTCCCAAAGATCACATAGCCTACAAACCCAGAACACTTAATATAACACTTAATATCTGACTTCTTGGAGAAAATCTTTGTTAACAGGATTATTATGAGATTATTATTAAGCATTCTAATTAATGCCTACAATGTCACACTCATCCAATTCTTACCCTTCATTCATACTCTCAGGGGCCATTTAAAACATTCCTATTCAATAAAGTCTTCTTAAATCCTTTAAAGCTTCTCAATATACAGTAAAATAAAGCATGATAAGCCTGTGATTAAAAGCTCTGAGGACTTTGAAACCTGACAAAGATTTGGTCTTCTGATTGGGTATGACCTTAACTTCTGAAGAGAACATGGACTATCCATCTGTTTCCTAAAAAGTATGTCAGAGTGTTATAATCCCCTACAATAGTACCTATATAAGAAAATTTTCGTCAATCAATCTATTCATAATCCATTCTGCATAAGTTCCTTGAGGGGGTTTCATTAATTTTCTCTTCGATTTAGTCATTTGTCTGCCACCTCCACTGAATTTCAAACTTAGAAAAAATAATAGTTTGCCCTGTTTAAAAAAAAAAGATTTCCTGTTTCTTGGTAAATACAGATTGTCACAACTAAGCAAAATAATCCTGTTGTAATTTTCCTTTGTATAATTATTTTAATTTCTTTTTGAAAAATATGTTTTCATGGACATAGCTTTAAAGAATATGTAACTTGTAGTTATGTGGTAAGGTTTTTCTTACATAAAGAACTTTTTCTTAAATCCTATAAAAAGGCTCAGAGAAAACTACAGTTGTCAGAGCCAGCTCATTGGAACCTTTTTCCATCCATCCAATAGGCCTGTCTGTCTGTCTCTCTGTCTCTCTGTTTTTCTATTTGTCTTTCTGTCTCTCTGTCTCTCTGTTTTTCTGTCTGTCTTTCTTTCTTTCCTTCTTTCTTTCTTTCTTTCTACCTATCTCTCCTCTCTCTCTCTCTCTCTCTCTCTCTCTCTCTCTCTCTCTCTCTCTCTCTCTCTCTCTCTCTCCCTCACCACCCCCTCTGTGTGTGTGTGTGCACGTGCGTGTGTGTGTGTATATGATCTTTCCCCATATTCTCTTTGCTTTTTCCAGTTCCCAAAGCATTCAGTGTTCAGAGGTTTTTGCTGGTTTCCAGGATTGCTGACCCCAGTAAGTCAGGCCTTATTTCCTCAAAGAAATGTCCACTGAATGGTCAGTTGCCTACTCTACGCTCAGCCCTCCTCAATTTACTGGACCTGACAAGGTGGCTTTCAACATGTGTATATCATAAGTGGTAGTTAAAACAACAGAATTCTGAGAAAAATCATGAAGTATACCAATTAACCTAAAGTTAGACAATGTGGATATCATAGTAAAATTTTAAAAATAAGAAAGAAAGATTTATGTGCAAAAGTACATCACCCATCAAGGTAAAGTCCAGGAAAAGGAGAGAGAATACATGTAAATCATAAATTTGGCCAAGAATCTGAATATATAAGAAAGTCTTTAAACTTAATTATAAAAAAAAATAAGTAAAATATTTGATTGAGATTTCTGAAAGAAAGTGCATGATGGGAACAGCAGTTTTAATAAGTGTTTCCCAAACATCTATATGATAATGTTTAAGTCACCAGCCAGTTTAGCACCTAGAAATGTGCAGCTTCAGCAGGTAAGGTCTAATGGAAGAAGCACAACTCATTGACACTTAGCAGTCCTAGGGATTGTGTGTTATATTCTGTCTCTTTGTGTCACTTCCAGTTCCCACTATTCTTTCTACCTCATCCTCCATTCCCCCTCTTTCTTTTTTTTTTTTTTTTTTTTTTTTTTGTTGCCTCCTGTAAAATGCAATGATCAGCTTCTTATAACATATATTCTTGTTATGGTGCACTCCTTCAGCACAGGGTAAGATACTATATGACCAAAAATTGTGATGGACTAAAACTTTTGAAACTATGAACAAAAACAAATATTTAATATTTTCATTAAAAGCATGTTAAGCATTTTTTAAGCAAACCAAAATCTAAATAACATAAATTATTAGTAGACATATAAATATATACTCACATGTATCGAAAAATCTACCACCAATCACAATGAGTTGTCAAACACATTCAAACTTGTCTAAGATACTAATATTTTTCCCTGAGGCAAAATAAGTTATGTGAGCATAGAAAAATTGTCATAGTATAAAAAGATATGAAAATTTGCAGCTTGTTTACAAAATAAAGTGTTAGTAGATCCTTAAAATGTAAAGTATAGAGATTTCAAATGTTTTAGCATTTCCGTGTTCAGGTATAGGTCCAAGATAAATTATATTTTAGATGAGTAGATGAAAGAGTTCAATGTACTGATATAAAGATTTTTTGTCCAAGAAAATGGAATAAAATAAAAGTAGTGTCTACTGCATAATTGAGCTAAATACCACTTGAGTAGTGAAAAACCAGAAACAAACTGCTGTATACTTATTATATTATTTAATTTATAATATTCACCTAGTAGATATTGTATTAGAGAGTTCCATGAGACTTGAATGGCCATTGAGAGAGAGGTGGGAAATGACTCATTATGAGGAAGGGCTTTTTAAAAAAATGAAAAAAAAACTTGAATAATAATATTACGGTGACACTCATAGGAAAAAAGCCCTGAGTAATACAGTTTAAAATATTAATATTATCTAGCAAAAAGTACCTCAACCATAGGTCGATATGTCATTTCAGCATACTGCAAACTTTAAATGATATTGTCATAAATTAGAAAAAAACCATTCACAGAGAGTATACAGTGAGGACAGATTTCAGGTTTAACGATTGTGAACTGAAAGAGTCTCTTTAATTTAACCCATTTGTTACTACAAAAGAGAAAATAGAATAATCAATTAGACCAGTGATTTAAAATAAACCAATTAAGGTGGAACACAGTGTATGAGAAGATATTTGGAAGTATTCAGATGTAGCATTATTTGCTTAACAGATACTATTTGAAGTGCATAATCACAATAGTCTAACCACTGACAGTAATTTGTAGCTTATTCTGCACAAGTTCATAATGTGTTACATGGCATCTAAATTTTATTTTTATTTATAAGGGACTAATAGAAACTTGACATTAATATTTTTATGTTGTCTTTATAATCAGTTTTTTAAAAGAACATTGTTTTGACATTTTTGTTTGAGTCTGACTTCTATTTGTTCTGATTTTATTTTGTTTTGATTGTTTCTTTTTTTAATAATGACTCCAAAATACAAGACTGAATCCACATTCAAAGACATCCAATTTTCTTTTACTTTCTGGTTTTTTTAAAGCTCTGTACTAAACGCTGGATGCGATGCTTGTTAGACAAGTACTCTGCAACTCAGCTAAGTCTTTTAATTTAAAATGTCCAATTTTAATATTCTACTTTGTATCTAAATATGGCTACACTGTATAGGTTTATAGATAAATTTATAGGCGAATTTATAGGTAAATTCGTCTACCCTGTGGTCATGTATCTACTTTGTTATGATGATTAAGTAAAAGAAAATGTGGCAAAAAGGACTTTAAATTTGTTCTTAAGGTGAAGAGTCACTTAGTCAAATCAGATGAATTGTAATGAGTTAACAGGAGGGACCAACTGCAAATAATAATATTATTCAATATTTTTTTAAAAAGGGAATGATTTGTAAAAAAAAAAAAAGAGGAAATTTTAAAATCTTTGTTTGAAGATGGTGGAAGGAGGGAGGAATCAGCAAAATAATTAATTATTGTGGCTCTTAGCAAAAACAAAATAAACACGCAAAAAATCAGGAACAGAGAACAGGGAACAATTTAGTGACCATATTTAAATCTTTTTTTTTCAGTCAATTTCCTGGAGCCACTTCATATACAGCCACCCAATTAGATAAGATGGATGAATCAAAGAAATTGCAGGATGACAGGAACGGTTGTAGATCTCTCTGAGAGACACAGTCAGAATAAGAAGCAAATACAGAGGCGAATGCAAGCAGCAATCCACTGAACTGAGAATAGGACCCTGGTGATAGGACTGGAAAAGAGAGCTTGGAAGGGGCTTAAACTTTTATATGAACAACAATGTTGACAACCAGAGGTTCAGGGACTAAGCCACTACCTAAAGACTATACATGGACTGACCTGGACTCTGACCTCATAGGCAGTAATGAATATCGTAGTAAGAGCACCAGTGGGAAGGGAAGCCCTTGGTCCTGCCAAGACTGAAACCCCAGTGAATGTGATTGTTGGGGGTAGGGCGGTAATGGGAGGAGGATGGGGAGGGGAACACTCAGAGAGAAGGGGAGAGGAGAGGTTAGGGGGATGTTGGCCTGGGGGAAGCAGGAAAGGAAATTACAATCGAAATGTAAATAAGAAATACACAAGTTAATAAAGATTAAAGAGAGAGAGAGAGAGAGAGAGAGAGAGAGAGAGCTTAGCTTAATTTAATATTAATTTAATATTAATGTCTTTAGCATTCTAAATTTCTAAGAAAACTTCTTAACTATGACTCTTTAGGCTGAATTAATGATATTTAAGATGACAATGAGAACTATTTTAATTTTCTAAATTTCTATCGGTTGGTTAAAATGTAGTAGACAATGGTTAAACCTGGAGAAGTGAGTTTCAACACTCAGAAACAAATTTTACATGAAGGGCAGGTCCGTATGAATACATGTTAATTTACATAAATTTAATCTGTAAGGCAAATAGTATTACATCTGCTCACTTTCTCATAGTAGCTTTAGAAATACAATTGATATACCATTTATGACTAAATTCCCAGACACCACAACCGTCATTTGAAAGTTTAACCAGGGTAGTCTGTATGACTCCCGCAGCAATATAAACTATAGATGTAGCCCTTGGTTGCCTCTCCAGGATAAATGTGGACCTCTATTGTTGAAGACCATAAGGTTAGGTCATAGGACTCAATTGCTTATGTCCTGCTTATGTCTTGAAAGCTTCCCTTTTGTAGTCTTCCTCTAGCACTGCCAGAATATGCTGTACAAGACACTCTGAGAAGAATATAGTTCAAATTGCTGATGTCTTGACTTGTCTCCACTACATGGGTGTCCAATTTTTTTCTGTTTCTTACTCTGGTTCTTAGGAGGTTCTAGGATCTGTGGGTTGACAGATAGTACATTCTTTTGCGATTTACAAGATATGGCCATTGAGGTCTCAGGTAAAATGGGTTTATAGTTATTAGTGGGTAGAGATTACGAGAGAGAGAGAGAGAGAGAGAGAGAGAGAGAGAGAGAGAGAGAGAGAGAACACAGACTGGAAGAAGATTGCTTCTTTTGCCAAAATTGGCTTAAAACTCTGGGCATGGGGGCAGAAAGGAAGTTGTGACCACAGCAGAGTCTACTACAGAGCTGGGGATTAATTAGACTAGGAAATTAGAATTGGAGGATAAGAAGCAATGTGAAGATAATGGCCAAAGAAGCTGTTCTGTTTCCAGGGAGTGCTTCTGGCTGAGACAAAAAGCATATGGTGGCAAAAGAAGGCTATAAGAGAAAATCTCTGTGATCCTCCCCTTGAGAGGAAAGAGGGGCTGCAGCAAATTGTCTTCTATAAAGTTGAACATAGACTATGTCATAGTAATGTAGGAAGAAACACCCATAAAGTATCACCGGCATGGCCACTGAAAGAGAAGTTGAACAAGAATGACACCAAAGGACATGCCAAACGTGTCTGGAAGTGTCCAAGAGGCTCAACTCAACACAATGTACTATAGGAAACTGAGAAAATATGGAAGCAGGAGAGATAGTCTTCCCCAGGAAAGACCACACCAATTGGTTATCCACTGCCAAATAATCATTTCGGAAAATAAACAGACAAGTAACATTATACAGATTGAACAGGTTGTGTTTAGGAATATGAAGGTATACAAAAACCACATATGCTCATATGTATATGTTAGGCTTGAAGGTAAGAAAGGGAAGAGAAACCTGTAATTACATCATAATTTCAAAAGAATTGAATAGATGTTTCAAGAACTGTATTTGTAAATTATGCGTAGAATCTAAAACTGCTGAAACAATATTTAAATTTTATTGGAGAGAATAATTCCCATGTCCTGAAATTAATGACCATAAGGAGATAAGTTAAATTCTCTTATCCTAAAGCGAAAGTAAACAACCTATGTTGCCTGCATTGCTACAAAGGAGAAGATAGCAAAGAAGTACACAGAATCAGAAATTTGAAAGTACAGTGTGTAGCAGTAGGCGAGGAGGAACTGGTGCAGCCACTTCAGTACTCCCAGATGCCAGGTAACCAAGAGATTCCCAGGACCCAACAGGGAGGACATTAACTGAAACACCCAACAAAGGGGAGAGAGAACCTGACGAGACCATATCCAGTGGACAGGCATGGTCCTGAGTTGAGGGATGAGGCCACCCAACCACTTCAAAAATATTAATCCAGATTCCTCCTGTCTAAAGAAAATGGGGGGTGGGGCAAAGAGTGGAGCAGAGACTGAAGGAAAAGTCAATCAGAGACTGCGCCACCATGGATCCATTCTATCTGCAGATACCAAACTCAGACACTATTGCTGATGCCAAGACAAACTTGCTAAGAGGAGCCTGGTATAGCTGTCCCCTGGGAGAGTATGCCAGAACCTGACCAATACAAGTGTGCATGCCTGTAGCCAACCATTGTTCTGAGCATGGGGACCCCAATGGAGAAGTTAGGATAAGAACTGTAGGAACTAAAGTGGTTTGCAACCACATAGGAAGAAATCCAGTATCAACAAGATGACCCCAAAGCTCTCAGAGACTAAACCACCAACCAAAGAATACAAATGGAGGAGGACCCATGGCTCCAGCTGGATATGTAGCAGAGGATTGACTTATCTGGCATCACTGGGAGGGGAGTCCCTTGGTCCTGTGGAGGATGGATGACAGAGAGTAGGGGAATGCCAGGGCACTGAGGTGGGTGAGATAGTACCCTCATAAAGGAAGGGGATGGGAGAGAGGCTAGGGGGCTTGTGCAGGGGAAACTGGGAATGAGGATAACATTTGAAGTGTAAATAAATAAAATAACTAATAAAAATGAAAAGAGGAAACAAAGTGCATAGCTCTTTTCAAATCTATCTTTATAGGACTGTATGAATAAGGTGAATTATACAGAGAAAAGGAAACAATAAAGGAGAAGGTCTGTGACAGTTTTTTCACAAGTATGTAATAACAAGTTCTTTCAAACATCTACAGATTATTAACAGGAAGTGTATTATAAAATATTTCTAAGTGTTTGACATTCAAATGCACTGGTGCTATATTGAAATACTAGCCTACAGGAGAGTGAGCCTTGGGAATATGAAGCTTGAGAATTCTCTAAGTCCAATAATCAAGCAAAATAACAAACAAAAATGCCATCAGAATTTTAAGAACACAAAAATGATTTCTCAACCTAACTATTTAATTAATCTCACTCTAGAAGAAAGAGGGGCTGCAGCAAATTGTCCTCTATAAAGTTGAACATAAATTATCTCATGGTAATATAGGAAGAAACATCCATAAAGTATCACAACCATAACCTAGAGTCATAGAGTCTAGAATAATTGAAACTGAGGTTATATAGAAGGATTAAGAAGAAAAATTGAATACAATTTTATGAAGACAAATTTTCAGAAGAAAGTACACAGTTATACAATGAAGAGATAAATTCTACATATATTTGGAACTCATGTAATTATTTCAATAATGTATTTTACCTGTTTTGATTCAATTTATGAGTTGAGAACCCACAGGAAAGAGCAATTATTATTTGTAAAATCCAAATACTGTGAAGGTTTATTTTCAGAAATTTTGAGGCCTTTACATATATATTATATGTAATTCTACTCCATTTTTCTAAATTTCGTGGGTTTTGTGCTAAAGGAGGGAAAACAGAAGAGAAATACATTGTCTCCCTGTGTTTAATGGTTTTTCACCACTGTCTTTTGGTTTTGTTTTCCTGAGATCAAAGCTTTTGTTCCTTAATGGACAAGGGCCTAGAACCTTACAAGATTATGAAGTGACTTTTCCAACTGCAGATTGTTTTCATGAAGGTTTAAAGGATATCTCCAAGAGTGTATGAGTGTGTGTGTCGTGGGCAGTGGTGGTGGATATGTTGGTTTATATCAATATGTACCCAGATTTACCTGACTAAAACCTGAAGAATTTACTTTATACCTGAGTATTTCTAAAGACAGCATTGTCTCTATTTTACCTGAATGGTATAGCGTAACTCTGATTTCTAGCCACTAATTGAGTAATCCATTCCTGACTCAATAACTTCTAAAAATAAATATTTTGTTATCCATTGTGGAATATACAGATGGAATTTATGAATTCCAAACTCATACCAGACTATGTATCCTCAAAATAAGGAAACAATTAAGACCCTTTGAGGAAAGAAATTGCTGTTTCCCTTTTGTGTACTGTTTTAATGAGCTATAGAGGAAATAATATGGATAATAGGCCATTGTTTCATATTTACTCCTGATCCAGAGCCATAACACACTCGGATAAATACCAAAATACAGTCACATGACAAAGTTCCACAGCATCAAGCTGGAACTAAGCTCTTTATGTGGCTTTCTGCGAAATCTGGATTAAAGAGATAACAGCCAAAGTTTTCACACAGGGTAGTTTGACTTGGCATATTCTTTTGTCTGAACCCAGACAGAAAATGTAACCGAAAAAAAATCCAGCATTGATCAGTGTAATAAATCAAATTTATCTTTCCATTTCTCTGTACAAGAATTTCAATAAAAATAACTGAACTGAATAATTTACTTTGTATATTTCATTGCAATTTTTTATCATCAGCTACCTTTAGACTAAAACTAGCTTCCTTAAACAAGCACAATGGGACACACTTTTAGGTTACAAAGTGTTCTGCTGTACCCAATTAGTTAACAAATTTTATTCTTTATATTGTTGTTAATATTATTTTGTTTCTTCTTCCATTATTATTATTATTATTATTATTATTATATCATTATTATATCATTATTCAGAGAAGGTGAAAAGGAAGACAGAATATGAAGTGGTGTGGTTGGGGAGGTGAGTAAAGTCTGAGCTGCATTGAATCGGGAGAATATATTCAAACTATGTTGTATGAGATAATAAATTATAAAGGAACAAACAGAAAATGAAAATAGAGCAGAGGTCTTTTGAAACTCTTAATACCTCACTGTATTAATATCACATATCAACAGAAATATCAACATATCCTTGGGACACATCCAATCTATATCTAAAAATTGTTCTTACAAATGACATATCGTTTTCAGTGAGTAATACTATACAATTAACTTAGATTGTCATTAATTTCTAAGAAACATTTTAATGAGAAGGATGACAAGAAAATTATAATTTCCAGAGTCTTGCTATTCGAGAGAGTAGTCAAAAATGGCTACTTCAGAAGAAATACAAAGAAAAAGAACATCAACCAACCAGACAGCCCAGAGCTCCCAGGGACTAAACCACCACCCAAAGAATACCTATGGAGGGATTCATGGCTCCAACTACATATGTAGCAAAGGATTGCCTTATCAGGCATCAGTTGGAGAAGAGACTGTTGGCCTGTGAAGGCTCCATGCCCTAGCTTTAAGGGAATGCTAGGGTGGTGAGGCAGGAGTAGGTAAGTGTGTGAGGTAGTACCCTCCTGGAGGCAGTGTGTGAGGAGTGCGATTGGGGACTTTTTGAGAGGAAACCAGGAAGGAGATAACACTTGAAATGTAAACAAAAAATAATTAATAAAAAAGGATTAGAAATACAAATGTAAGTGCACATTTGAATCCTTGTTCAAAGATAAGTTTCAAAACATTGACTAAATTATATCATAAATGATTGTTACCTCAATTATATATTTGATTTTCACACATATGTACATACATATTTACTCATGAATTGACAGAGTAATTTAGATTTCTCCTTGAAAATCTCCAAATGATTCTTAAAACTAAAGAAAGAAACATGAATCACAATAATATAGCAAATTAATGAAAATTTGATTACACAGTTATGTTTGTAAAGGCACTCTTCCTATAAACCTTTTCAAGTATGTTTCATCTTTCTTGTTTTCTTTGTATTTGCTTATGTTTGTTAGGATCAAAATGGCAATTTCTGCCTAAAAGTTGAGTGAGATTTTAACAGAAATTTTTCTGAATCTGTAAATAAAGTTGACCTCCTAATAATGGTGAGAATTCCAGTTAGAAACACAGTGATCTTTCCATTCATATCAACTGTGGGTATATTTGTCCAATTGTAAAGAATACCAGACAATTTTCAATGTACTGTGACCACCTTGAATTTATTTGATAGTTTTTTTTTGTTTTACAATTTTCTATCTCATTTGTTTTATTTAATTCAAATTATTTTTAGATTCTGTTGCAAATTGAGTTTACTTATTGGATTATTTATTGCTAGATTATAATTTGTTTTAGTATTTTAATCTTGTGTTCTGAAGTATTGTTAAATTGCTTCCTCTAAATTGTGTATGAGTATATACTCCACAGTCATTTCAAAATACAAAGCAACATGATGAGACACTAAAATAGCTTTGTTACTTCCTTTTGATGTATATGAATTTTATGTCTGGTTGCCCTAGTTAGAAGCTCCACTATACTGACAGAGAAATGTTAATGCTGTCAATCCTCTCCTTTAACAGACTTTATAAGGAAAGGTTTTTTTTTTCCTACCATGAAATATCCTGCTCCTGTATAGATTTTTATATCGATTTCCTTCATCAGGATAAGAAAGAGGCTAGTTTTGGAATTCAGTTTATTTTATGATTGATAACCATTACATTATCATCAATCACATTTTCTGTTAAGCAATGATGTAGGTTTTGAACATTTTCACATGATATATTGTTAACTAATTTGCATAGTTTTACATATACACGTGCTTAAAAATATAAAATTATAGATAAATAATTAAGAGATAATTATTTGCCAGATGTAGGATCCAGCACTCAGGATGGCAAATGCAAGGGCATCTTAGACTACAGGAAGGACTCAGGTAAGACTGTGCTAAATACGAGATGCTTTCAGAAACAGTAAAATGTAAAACGTATTTCTAAGGATGTCATTATCGACTGAACAGATGCAGAGACCCACAGCCAAATATTAGGCCAACCTCACGGAACCTTGGGGAAGAGGAGGGGGTCAAATTGAAGGAGCCAGATGGGTCAAGGACACCAGGAGAACATTGGCACTCAGGTCCAACTTCAAACTGGCTCACAGAGCCTGAGGGGACTAGTGACAATCATACTGGAACCTCGTGGGTCACAAGCTGTGCCCTCTACATGTTTGTGTTTTTTTTGTTGTTTTTTTTGTTTTTGTTTTTTGTTTTTGTTTTTTTTTTTTTTTTTTTTTTTGGCTTTTTACATTTTGTGGGACCCTTCCAAGTGGAAAGCTGAGATCCCTCATACTCTTTTGACTCCTCCTGGGAGCCCTTTTCTTCCGACTGCTTTTATATAAGTGTTTGTGCCTAGTCTTACTGCATCTTGTTTTGCCATTTTAGTTGATATCCCTTGGAGGCTTTTTTTTTTTTTTCTTAAAGGAAATAGAAAAAAGGTGATCTGAAGAAGAGGGAGAAGGGAGGCCAGGATTGTGAGGAGTCAAGCCTATCATAAGGATGTACTTGATGAGACAAGACTAAATAAAAGAAAAAAGTTTCTACATGTTTATTTTATTATGTTTTATATCGGGTTGTTTTTATTTACATTATAAATACATTATCCCCTTTCCTGTTTTCTCGTCCATAAGTCCCCTATTTCATCCTCCTCCCCCTTCTTCTATGAGATTATTCCCTCAACCATCTACCCACCTCTTCCCGCTTCCCCACACTGACATTCCCCTACACTGGGGGGTCCAGCCTTGGCAGGACCAGGGACTTCTCCATTGGTGCCCAACAAGGTCATCCTCTGCTACATTTGCAGCTGGAGCCATGGGTCAGACCATTTAAAATCTCTGGGTAGTGGTTTAGTCCCTGGGAGCTCAGGTTGGTTGGTATTGTTGTTCTTCTGGGGTTGCAAACCCCTTCATCTCCTTCAATTCTTTCTCTAACTCCTCCAATGGGGACCGGTTCTCAGTTCAATGGTTGGCTGCGAGCATTTGCCTCTATACTTGTCATGCTCTGGCAGAACCTTTCAGGAGACAGTTATATCGGACTCCTGTCAGCATACACTTCTTGGCTTTAGCAATATTGTCTAGGTTTAGTGGCTGTATGTGTATTGTCTGGATCCCCAAGTGGAGCAGGCTTTATTTTATTCTTAAAGAAGCAATTTTACCTCATTAGCTCGCATAAATAAGTGAGTCTGTGAGCCAGGTAGTTATTACCCTTTAAAAAAAAAGATATCCTTGCAATAGGAACACGGAGCTTGTCAAAAGTGATCTAGTCATGGAGTTAAGGAATGGGAGTTATAACTACTACAAGGAAGCAGATTTTATGGGATGATTTTAAATTGTAATCTTTGGCACACGCTTCAATATGGATAAATTCTGTCTGATATCAGAGCGTTGCTGGGCAAATATTCTTATAGAGGCTTCTCTTTGCATACTGAATTTCACTTGTTTTATTTTGATGTTCTGTTGTTTTATAATGCATAATGGATGACCTTTGAACAAAGTCGAGGTTTTTAAAGATTCTTTTGTGATAGTTACTGTCAAGCAGGAGAACCTTTCTTTTGTAAATCCCCAGCTTTGTGTTTTATCAACTTTGATTCAGAGTGTTTTCACAACTTCTGAGCTTTAGCTGTGACTGATGGGCATTGCTGTGGGAGCAGTAACTGGTATTGATGCTGCTTTATTAGATGTGCAGACATTTTCTTTGAGTTAAAATAAAAAAGTGTACATGAAATTTGGAAAGCTCTTAGAGTCTTATCTAAGTAAGGATAGCTTTTTGTTCTCGCATCCTGTGCATATGAAGACTAGGTGTAGGAATCATTGCACTAATTTTAAGAGAGCCAAATTAAGATTGCTAATTGGGATCCAGCTCAAGGGGGATTCCCAGGGCCTGACACTGTTACTGAAGCTGTGGCATGTTTGGAGCCTAGCATAGCTGCCCTCAGGAAGGCCCAACAAACAGCTGAAAGGGTCACATGCAGATACTAACACCCAACCAATGGGCTAAAGTCAGGAACAGCTTTGGTTAAATTGAGGAAAATCTGGAAGCTGAGGAGGGTGACCCCATAAGAATACCAACATTTTCAACTACCCTGAACCCTTGAGATCTTTCAGACACTGAGCCACTGACCAGGAAGCATGTACCAGCTGACCCATATACGGCAGAGGATTGCCAGGTCTCGGCTCAGTGAGAGAAGATGCACCTAACTCTTGAGAGACTTGAGGTCCCAGGGCGTGGGGAGGTATTGGAAAGTGGAGATTGGGGGGAGGGAAATATCCTCTTGGAGATATGTGAAAAATGTATGGGATGGGGAGTATTCAGGGGGCAGATCAGGAGGGGGATAAAGACTGGACTGTACAAAAAGGATTAAAGAATTAAAAAGTGTAAAAAAGTTTGGAGATGGATAGTCTACTGTAAAAATAACTGAAACTTTTTAAAGAGTGCCTTTATGGGGCATTGTATGTTATGCTTTGGGGAAAACATGTTAATCCAACTTTATCATTAAAATATTTCAAATACAAAAAACATTTTATAAAACAACTCAAAAGTAAAAAAAAAAAAAACTTAGAATGCCAAATGCCAAGATATTGCTTCTCTCAAATATGACTCTTTATATGTTTGCTATCCTTTAAGGCTATTATTTTGACTATATGTACACATTGAAGTAGAAGCTCATAGCAAAAGCTGAAAATGTTTAATGCAGAAAATATGATAGTTTGGATTTTCATTAAACAACCTATATTTCATTTCTTAGTTACTAGCTTATACAATAGGCCAGCATTGTTCCATTCTCTTCGATTTTAAGGTCTTTTAATTATCTATTAGGTCAAAAGAGCTCTTACTAATAGAGAAGAAACTTATTTTCTTTCCAACAAAGTATTGTCTGACAGTGTCATTGTATGCATAGTTATGCAGCATAATTATTTTTTGCATTACAAGTTCCTATGTGGTCAGTATTGCTTTTGAACTAGTTGACTAGTAGAGGATGACCTTGAATTCTTGATTCTTCTGCCTTAATCTCTCAATGGATAGTTTGAGTCACTACATAAGTAAAATTTTAATGTACATGCCATTTGAGAAACTATGTGAAATATGATGGTGCCTAAGTATAGGATAGAGATGTAAAAATTCCCTCGAGTCCAAACCTCAAAGATCTTGTCCATCCTGCAATTGCAGGTAATCATATTCTGTAAATAGTTTCAACTTTTTAAATTATCTTAGCATAAAATTAACAGACAGAATCATAATTGGGCAATTAAAAACTGTAATTAGCACCTTATTCTGTTTTAAAAATATTTGAGCTATTTTAAATTATAAATAAAATCTCAACACATTCTTAGTGTTTCAAAATTATTGAATTAAACTCATATCTTCTTCATATGGTTGAGATCTATGTGACTGTGATACCATGTGAACCAATTTCTCTATATTAAATCTCATAAATATTATCTAAAACTGTGCAAGTCATATATGTTCCAAAATGAGAATCAAAATGAGTACAGAAACAAATTAAAGCAAAAATACCAAATAAACCAAAAATCTACAAGAAAAATGAGTTTTTTTTCTTAAGTTTGTCAACTACTCCTGGACATGAAGCCTGATGTGGTATGTAAGTGACATATGAAGTTGGACTTCAGTGGAAAAATAATGTCCCTATGCTAAAATGTATCCATTGCAAAAATCTTATTTGTTGGCAGTAGATCCCCATGCCTACATCTTCCACTCCCATTTTGCCTGACTGTATGTAGCTTCTATGCATACTGGGACACTTTCTTTGCATTTATGTGACCATCTTGTTGTGTCTTAAAGACACTAATTTTGGAGTCATCCATTACCTCTAGCTTTAGAACTTTCCTCTTCCACATGTACACACGAGCCTTCAGGAATGGGGTTTGGCAAAGACAGACCACTTAGTACTAAATTGTGCAATGTCTCACATCTTCCATACAGTGTTCATTCTGTGGTTATTCTTATCTATTATACAAAGAACCTTTTCTGTCTAGGGTTTCACTGACATTGATCTATTAATGTAGCATTATGCCATTTATAGGCATCTTATTGCTATGCGCTTTTAGCAGAATCATAGTATTCCGCTGTCTTCCATAGGCTCCTGATTTATCTAGTCTCAGGTCCTAAGAACTTTAACCCTGTTAGGTATGGGTTTCTTCTTATAGAGTGGATCTTAAAGTTATCTAAAATGTGATTGATTATTGTTGAAAGTCAGCTTTGATACCACAGTGTAAACTGAGGAAGGCCAAGTGTGGAGTCAGCAATTAGTCACTCAGCAGACTTCTGAGGGAACAAAATTTAATTCTTGTGAAACAGAGAGAAAACACACACACACACACACACACACACACACACACACAAATACAAGTACATACTTAGTCATGTTCAACAAACTTCAACAACTTCACACATACACAGATACATATACATTCATTATGCATACAAACATATGTACATACATCCATATACATATATATCAATGGAGGCAGGCAGACAGACAAACAAATATATACACATTTACATATTGAATAGATAAAGCAAAACTCCAACCACTTTACATACATGCACATCCACACAGTTTTGGTCAATGGAACAAGCTCCAATGAGCAGGATTGGAGACCATTTGATGTATTAGAAGCTATGTCTTTTTTTTTCCTTTATTGTATATTTTCAGTATTTACATTTCAAATGGTATCCCCTTCCCCAGTTACTCTTCCAAAAACCCCCTATCCCTTCCTCCCTCCTCCTGTTTCTATGAGGGGGCTCACTCACCCATCCACCCACCCACTCCCTCCCACCTCCCTGCGCTGGCATTCCCCTAAAGTATCCAACACAGGAGAGTCTGCCAATATTGATGACTGAAGTGGGCTTGAAAGAAGGGACAGAGAAGAAATTCTTGCCTCTGAGTTAATAGGATAGGACCTGGCAAAATCAGCCAGAATTGTGTGAGATTTGCTTTGTGAACAGGAATAGAAAAACAATTTTTGATATATCAGTAGGTATTGCTATGGCAGAATATCTGACTATGAATCCTGAGATTGTATTATGTACTGAAACACTCTGTTTCTAGCTGTGGTGTGGCTCAGCCCTTAGTTCACAACCTTTATTCCCTCTGCCTGGAATACAGACATACCCTAAGTACACATTTTAATCCCAAACAATGAAGGTAAATTTGGTTTGTAGAAGGAAGCAGACATATTTGAAAGTGATGTCACATTGAGTGGCAAACGAAGTGACAAATGAGGGAAAGATTTGACAGAATAGGATAAAGCCCAACTCTCATGAAATCAGAGAGAAGAGGAAAGTTACTTAAGGGACAAGTGCAGAGAGAAAATGGAGGCAGTTTTACTGGGAGAGTTTTACAGAGGCAGCTTGGAGGAAGAACACTCTAGACACATGCGACAACAGAAGGAACCAGAGAATGATGAAGTCTGTCTGCCACCCAGCATAACTGTAGGCTTTTGGTTCTATGCCTGCCAGCTATGTCATATTGTTGCTGTAATATGACTGTCAGTCCCTGACACAGAAAAATAGCTCAACTCAGAGCATGGTCATGCTGATTACATTCTGCATGTTTCTGATATGATATGTGTAAGGTTTGTTTATCTTAAATTCTACAAAGCCTTGTACAGGAACCATCAAGTAAACGTAAATATGAACTTATATGTCTAAAATGGATTGAGTCAGAGCAGACCAACAGGCAACACTTTCTGCACCTGCATATTTCTGCTTTATTTTATTTCATTTTATTTTTCATAAGCTGTCTTATTTAGGACTGTACTGCTGTGAAGAGACACCATGACCAAGGCTTCTCTTATAAGGACAATATTTAATTGGGCCTTGCTTATAGGTTCAGCAGTTCAGTCTCCTATTATCAGGGGAGAACATGGCAGCATCCTGGAAGGCAGGGTGCCTCATAGCTTGGAGTTCTATATCTTCATCTGAAGGCTCCTAGGAGAAGACTGGATTCCAGACAGATAGTAAGAGGGTTTTAAAGCCCATCCCCAGAGTGACATGACACACATTCTCCAATAAGGCCACACCTGCAAATAGTGTCACATACTGAGCCAAAAATATTTAAACCACCAGACTGATAGAGAGAGATGTTCATTGCCATGGCTCAGCTCCCAAATTCTATAGTCCTGATGTTCAGTAATAGGGTGTATGTTCAATAAACCATCCATGTCTGATTGAGGTCAGTGTTTGAGTTCAATAAGCCATCCATGTTTGGTTGAGTGCAGTTTCTGGGCTGACTCCTGGACCCCAAGAAGGAGTCAGAAGATTACAATGGATTGCTAGAGTTAGCCTGAGGCCAAGCAGAGTAAAAAGTCAAAGCCAAGAGAGAAGCTAGATTGAATCCGTTAGCACGCAGAGTTTTGAGACAGAACAGTTGAATTGAACCAGTCAGTTAGAATTCAGAAAGACTGAGAAAGGCTTAGCTTATTCAGGGGTAATTTGCAGAGGCTGAAAACATTCTCGGCGTAAATGTAAGGTTCAGAGATGACAATACAGAAGAACAAAAGTTAATGTTACCTGTTACTGCAGTCGTTTCATTGAAGCTGGCTCACATAGGCTCATATTTGAATTTATGGTCATCAGGGAGTGCCAGTACTTGAGAATGAAAGGTGTTTCCTTATTGAAGGAAGTGTGTCACTGCACAGGATGACTTTGAGGTTTCAAAAGCTCAAGCTATTGTTTCTCTTTCCTGGTGCCTGTGAATCCAGATGAAGACATCTCAGCTACTTCTGGCTCCATAACAGCCTGTGGAACACCATTATCTTTGAAATGATGACGATGAACTAAACCTCTGAAACTACACACAAGCCAGAACTAAATTCTTTCTTTTCTGAGGGTTGTTATGATCATGGTGTCTCCTCACAGGGATAGAAGTCTGTTTAAGGCAGTTGCTTCCATAAATTTTCCACTACTTTTGCACCAGTATACCTTGCAGGAAGGTTCGCATTGTAGTTCACATGGTTTTTAGTTGGATGAGTGATATTGATGGCTACCATTTTTTTTCTCTGTTAGTGTTCTCTGTGTCTTCCAACAGTATGAGCTGTAGTTACCAGGGATGAAGCTTCTACTTAGACACCTGTCAGTTTCTCCATGTTGATTGACAAGTAAGCATTGTTTTCAGTAACTTGGACATGTCATATGGTTGTGGACATTAGTCAATAGCCTTTGCAATAGTCTATGATATCTGGGGTTTTATTGGGATCTCTCATACCAACAGTTTATCAAGGCTTAACACTTTCCAGACCTTGGATGTTTTGCCTCATTGCAAGATATCTAGTTGGATAACTAGTTGAATCATTCTCTCATAATCATATGGTAACTCCAATTAGATTCCTTTCACACAGATGCATAAATACACACACACACACACACACACACACACACACACACACACTATAAAGCTCTATAGCAGTATATTTAGCAACTTTCATTCTTTCTTTCAAAAGGCCTTTTGTGTTCCTTATTCCTCCCCATAGTCTGATCTTTACTTGTCTTTCAACACCTCCATCTCATCTGTTTTTTCTCATTTTATTTTTTCTTCACAGACATGCTCCTTTATATCTTTAAGACTGTTATAAGTTTTTACCTTCTTTTTTATTAATCATTCCATTCATCTAGTTTAATCTTTATCTTTCCATTAAACTTTTTTATCCTTTCCTTTGGAGATTTCTATGCTCCACTTCCTTCTGTGAATCTAACATCTTTGCTTAAATGAATTGAAATACACATATTAAAATGACACTATAGGGATTTTTCTAGACTGAGAATTTTGAAATATAAATGTATAGATTTTATAAGATGCTGACTAGAAAGTAGAAATGATGATTCAATGGTCCTAAATAATTTGGCACAAAATGAATGTTTTGGTTGATATTTTATTTATTTTTATGCAATGAGTCCCAACCTCATTAAACTAAGTAAACTCACACACATACTAACTACTTTCTATTTAAAATTGGTGGACTAGTTACATTTAAGAAACAAATTATTTGCTTCTCCTATACAAGTTTTAAAATTTGAAAAAAATTATTCTTTTTGACTTTTCATTTACTTTTTGAAACAATAATGCTCAGAATAAATATAATGTTCTGTAAAACTACAAATTCTTATTGGGCCCATAGAACAAAATGGAATAGAAAATAATCATTATTGTATACAGGAATAATGATAAAGTCAAATTTGTATACAGGAATAATGGTAAAGTCAAATGACAATGACAGCAAAGACCTGTTCCAAATGATTTCTTTACTATAAGGGATATAACATTTGGGAACATACTTTTCAGAAGACAAAGAATTTTGTCTAAGAAAAATGTGTATTTGAGAATGTTCTTGATTGAATAATTCACAAAACACGAATAATATTGTCGTTAGTATGGTATTCTTGTAAGCCCACATTGAGTTAAAATAGTTTTATAATAGTTTTCCTTAAGACATAGTTCCACATAGGGTTGGAATTTGTGGCGGTTTGTATAGAAACATTAAGACTAAGCTACGCATTGTACCTTTAAGAGATTGTTATGAGGAATGTGCAGAATTTGACTGGTACAGTTCCAGTATTACTTTTCCTATATGGGTTGTATTTTGAGAGTGGTACATTGAGCCAATGGATATAAATTAAATGTCTATATTTTATCTGTGATTTCAAATCTTATGTACACGGGGGACCCTTTGTCGTTACCTCAGAACTGAAACTCTTAAGGCAACATTAATGCAAATAGGTATTGAAAATAGATACTGTGTTTTTCAATCCTTTGAAAATAAGCTAAATAGTTGCAGAGATCACAATACCTGTAAAAAGGGTAGGAAAACACGAAGGTGCTGGAGTGGAAACATTTTTAAAATGTAAGTAGTGATTGCTGATTATTGTTTTTGTCTTATGCACATGACATAACTCCAGTAAAGCAAGTAAAAACTATGTTTTACATCTTATTTAAATGCAAAAATGTTCCATATCTATTTGGGCTTGTTTGACAAAATAGCTGACAAATGTGTCCTTTTTTATTTTAAAATTTTAAATTACATGAATGTAAATCTAAAAAACGAAGAGGCAATCTCACATATAATTATCATCAGTGATAGAAAAGGATATGATTTTGCCTGATGTTATTTAAATGTGGATATTGTTGTGCGTTGAATTCTTCATTTTTGTGATAACAAATAAAAGGGAGTAAAATTACTCAAATTTGAGCATTTCTTTCCACAGTTTAGGGAATGTAAATTTATGATCCACTTAAAACAGCTAACGATGTTGTAGGCCGGGAAAATATCCTATCTGACTTAACAAGTACAGACAGGAATTGTGTTGAGAAATATGATGTTGCATCGAAAATTCAGAGTTTATTTTTGGCAAAATAGAAGCAAACCTTGCCAATCATTTGAATATCAAAGGATTATGGCCAATTCCACCGGTTTCTATGCTCAATTTGTTTAATCTCTGTAAATAAATCTTAACTAATCCCATTTTTCTGTCAAGTCCACGGCCAACAAGTTTTAAAGATTCATTGTCTACCATATGTTACTACAAAAAGTTTTGCAGAAGGAGAATTGAATTTTGAGATCAGAGTCTTATCTATCCATATGTGAGAACATCTGCTCATCCTTAAGGACAACCAATGTCTACGTTAAGTGTCTTTTCAGGCTAGAAGATCTCATAGAGCATTAATAAAATAAATATTTCATAAAATATCTCCAAATATATTCTAAATTGAATTGTGAAAGAGGTCTTCAGCAAGTGTAAACCAATCAAGAAAATGTCTTAAATGCATAGCCCTCTTTAATTGAACCATTTTGTTTCATGAAAATTTATTAGACAAAAGGAAACCACAATCTCATAATTTGATTCGATTCTGAAGGTACAGTTGTAGTTACACAAATATATGTACACATATATGTATACAGTGTAGACAGGTATATTTATATGTATTGTAAAAACTGACAGAGGTCACTTTTTCTTTTTCCTTTTTTTCCCCATCTTTATTAACTTGAGTATTTCTTATTTACATTTCAATTGTTATTCCCTTTCCCAGTTCCTGGGCCAACATCCCCCTAAACCCTCCCCCTCCCCTTCCATATGGGTGTTCCCCTCTGCATCCTCCTCCTATTGCCACCCTCCCCCCAATAATCACATTCACTGGGGATTCAGTCTTGGCAGGACCAAGGGCTTCCCCTTCCACTGGTGCTCTTACTAGGCTATTCATTGCTACCTAAGCAGTTAGAGCCCAGTGTCAGTCCATGTATAGTCTTTGGGTAGTGACTTAGTCCCTGGAAGCTCTGGTTGGTTGGCATTGTTGTTCATATGGGGTCTCAAGCCCAGAAGGTCACTTTTTATAAAGCAGTACTTCCTATTAAACAAACAAACACATCCTTGCATCAACAGGAAAAGTTCTCAATATTTAGTATGCAGATAAATCACTATATAAATCTTAAACTCCCTATTCAACATTTTGAAGACAAAATGTAGAATTAATTTTACTTGAAATATTGATTGCAAACAATCTTGTATGTTTTCTTTAATGTTATGGAATGGAGTGAGCACATACCAGAAAAAGTTTTCAGGTTCTATATATTCATATCCTAATTAAAAATACATCATTTATTATTTCTGTACTTTGGTAATGTATTTAGTGTCCTTGAATGTCTTTGCACAATTAAATATGATTTATTTGCTATTTTACCTGGGTTATGTATCAGTGTAATTACACATTTTAAAGCAAAATACATAGACCTTTTTTATTTTTCCCAACTCTTTTTCTCTAAATAACATATTATTGAAAGAAACTTAAAGGATAATTAAGAATTCAGTGATTTGTGTGTGTGTGTTCTCTTGTGTGTTTGCATGCATGTGCATGCATGTGCGTATACACGAGTGTGTATGCTTGTGTACGTATATGCATTTATGTGTGAACTTTTGATGATAGATTTGTATTGTATTAGAAACTAGAAAATATCATCCTGAATGAGGTAACTTAAACACAAAAGGACATGTATGGTATACTCTCACTAATAAATGGATTTTAGCCAAAAATCTACAGAATACCCATGATACGATCCATAGAACTCAAGAAGGATAACAAGCTGAAGGGCCCAAGTGAGATGATTCAAACCCATTGGGGAGGAAGAAGAAAGTAATCATAGGAGGAAGAGAGGGAGTAAGGGAACTGGGTGGGAAAGGGATGGTGAGGGGAAGAGGAGAATATGATCAGGTATTGGATGGGAGGAACAGGACTGATACCCTGAGAGACAGCAGAAAAGAATGGAAACAGGCAATCTTGGGAGGCAGAAGAACCCTCTAGAACATACCAGAGACCTGGGAAATGATTGACCCTCAGGAGTTAAAGGGAAGGACCTTATGTGAAATGCCCTATGGTAGAAGGAGGGAACTTGTAGAGTCCACCTCCAGCAGAAAAACAGGACATAAGTGGACGGCTGGGGTTGCCATCCCCTTGTCAAATACTCTGACGTAGAATTGTTTATGTCTGAAAGAACTGCAGAGACATAAATGGAGAAGAGCCTGAGGAAAAGGAGGCCCAGTAACAGACCCAAATTGGGATCTAGCTCAGCGGGACTCCTCGCGGTCTGACACTAAGAATACTAATGCAATGCTGTGTTTACAAATAGGGGCCTATCACCAATGCCCTCTGAAAGGCCCAACAAGAGGTTGGGGATTTAGCTCAGTGGTAGAGCGCTTGCCTAGCAAGCGCAAGGCCCTGGGTTCGGTCCCCAGCTCCGGGAAAAAAAAGAAAGGCCCAACAAGCAGCTGAAAGAGACAGATGCTGATATTTATACCCAACAAATAGACAGAAGCTAGTGACCCCTATGGTTGAATTAGAGAATATTGGAAGAAGCTGAGGAGGAGGGCAACCCTATAGGAAGCCCAGCAGTCCTAACTAACCTGTACACCAGGGATCTCTCAGACACAGAGTCATCAACCAAGGCAGCGTTCACCAGCTAATGATCCCCACCCCCAACACATATACAGCAGAGGACTGCTGGGACTTGACTCAGTGAAAGAAGGTGCACCTAATTCTGGAGAGACTTGGGGCCACAAGGAGAAGAGACATCTGGTATGTTGGGGTGGGCTGGGTGATCTGCTTGGAGATGGGGGAGGGGGTTGGAATGTAGATCAGTTGGAAGGTAGACCAGGAGGATAAAGTCTGGAGAGTAAAAAATATATATATATATATTAAAGAATAAAAAATAATAAAAATAAAATGATATTTACATGTTTAAATTGTTTCTTTCTTTTCTTTCTTTCTTTTTACCTTGCCTTATATCTAGTTTTCAGCTTTCTTTCCCTCTTCTCCTTCTAGTCTATGGTCTATCTCTCCTCTCTTCTCTTCTTCCTCAGAAAAGGGAAGGCCTAGTATGTATATAAACCTGCTTTGGTATATCAAGATGCTGGAGGACTAGGTACATCTTCTATTGAGGCTAGACAAGGCAACCCCGTTTGGAAGAGGGATCCAAAGGCAGGCAACAAAGTCAGACAACCCCTGCCCCAGTTGTTAGGGGACCTAAAAGAAGTCCAAGCTGCATATCTGTTACATACGTGCAGGGGGCGTAGGTTCTCATTTTATGTACTTTTATTTATATTATCTGTTATTTTATAAATTATGCTTGTCACAGTAATTTCCTGTCTTGTGCTTTTATCTGAGAGTTTGAAATTAGTTGATTATTGTGCATCAAATAGTATGTTTATATAATGTTTTTCTTATTGTAATAGATTAAGATCCACATGTTGCTGTCTGCTCTTATAGATGAATTTCTAATTTAAAAAGGCTAATGTGGCTGAATGAAGAATGTTTTCTTTCAGAATTTGAAAATATATTCATATTTTACATCAATTTTCATTTTGAGTATTTTTATAGGTTATTTACCACATATTTTCATGTACTTTATTCATTTACTTTAAAATTATGCTGATATTTTATTTTTTATTTGAATTGGTCATATATCAACAGGTAAGACATTACTTTCCTTATAACATTGTTGATTCCTATATTCAATTAATCCTGGGAAGACCCAGATACTATTAAAGTAAAATTTTCTTATTGGTTTCTGTTAATCTTTCTTAGTCAAATTAATGCTGTTTAAAATGTATTGTATATTTTATGTCGTTTTATCACATTTCCTTTTTCTTTTAAATTTTTTTATGTACACTAATGAATGAGACCTCACTGCTCAGCTTTTCCAAATTAAATTCTAATGTATTTTAAATATTATTCTTTTGTAAATTATGTCTTTTTTCTTTATATGTGCCTTAATGTAGGTATGTGCATTCTCAGAAAATAGAGAGCTCCTGAAACTAGAGGTAGAGGTTGTTATGAATCTCTGGATGTAGGTGGGTCCTTGAAATGGACCTTAGAAACTCTGTTAGAATACTTATTATTTTATCCTTTTTTTATTAATCATTTACATTCCAAATGATATCCCCCTTTCCAGTTATTCCTCCCAAACTTCCCCATCCCAGACCACCTATATGTTCTTATTTACTGAGCTATTTCCCTAATCGTAAACAACTGTCTTTCTAATAGTCTTTCTAGTGCTTAACTTTTATTAAATTTCACACAGTAAATTCAGCATTCATAAAACAAAATTATTTTCATTTTTATTCTGATTTATTTAAATAAAGAATATGCATTTATGGAGGTTTAATATATATTTTTATAAATTTCTTTTTCATTTTAAAATTGGGAGGCAGCATTATGACAATTATGTTGCTATAAGGTTAAATACATATTTCAGTCAGGCCACCATCACTCTCTGAAAGTCACTATCTTCCTTTCCACTGAGTCCTTTCAGTAACAAAAATATTATATATATATATATATATATATATATATACATTTATTTCAGGAACCAATATTTGTCTTCAAAGTTTTTCCAAAGATTGTGCCAATTCTATCATCCTTTGATTTAATTTAAAATATTATGAAATATCTTTACCATTCCAAAGAACATTCTGGGTCACTGATTTGATTTTGTCACACTGAAACACTCAGTTCTAAATGGATGTGTTTATCAAATCCCGTCCCTCATAGCTCAGGGATGTATGAGAAGAAATCTACAGAAAAGTTCTTAGGGCTAGAAGTTATACATGATTCCAAGGAAGCAGTATCTTCGAGATGCAAGAGAACTGACACACATTTGAATGCAGAGAGAATGTGATAACAAACTTGGGCTCAAGTCAGACATGGTTTAAGAATGGAGAGGTGTAAATGAGCACATGATCACACCCTGTTGTTGTAAAATATAAAAATAAAAAAGTAAAGTTGTTTTTTACCCCGCTAGGTTCGCACCGCGGTGCCCCAAGATATCTGCTAGATATCTTGGTGGAAACACATCCCAGCCGTGCACTTTCCTACACTCAAACCTTCACATAAAAGAACACACAACACAATAATCTTTGACCCTATTGGTAAGATATAATTGCCCACTTAAACATACAAAGCCCGGTACCATCCATCCCTTAGGAACATTGATAACAACCTGTAAATACAGAGAGCAGAATCTTAACATCACCTGCCATGCTTCTGCTGCTCCCCTCTCTACTCTCTCCTGTCTCTTCCTTTCCTCCAGTCTCCTCCTCTTCCTTCAAACTTCTCTCCAGCCCATCCTTCCTTCTCCTCCAATGACAGGCCTCCTTCTATCCTGTAGCTGCCCTTCACCTGTACTTTGCAAATTCAATGGAGAGGCTCTGGTGAAGTCACCTGATTCCTGAGTAAGTGACTAGGCAGCTGTCCCTGGGGCAGGGGAATTAGCATCAAAATACAGATAACTTCAGGGCAAACCACAACAACACCCCCTAACAAAGAATCAATGCAAATGATACCCAATGGTAAAGAGAACTTTAGATTTCTTTTCTTTTTCATTTTTTTTAAAATTATTATCCTTTAATACATTTTTAAAGTCAAGACATTTTCCCTCTCTGGCTCTACCCTCCCACATTTCCACATCCCATATCCTCTCTTCCCGCCTCCCCCCAGTCTCCAAGAGGATGTTTTCCCCTCCCCACCTTCCCACCTCCCGACTCCCACCCTACCAGACCTCCCCACTATCTGGGGCCCCTGCTGTCCTCCAGTCAGGAACAATTCTGAGTTTTTGACTGTGGAAAACACAAATCAGAACAACTGGACTCTGAGGTTCTTTCTACCTTACACCAATCAGAATGGTTAAAGTCAAACAATCAGTTGACAGCACATGTTGCTGAGAATGTAGAGAAAGAGGAACACTTCTCCATTGTTGGTAGGACTGCAAACTGGTAAAAACAACTCTGAAAATCAGTCTGGAATGCCCTCAGAAAATTGGAAATAGATCTACCTGAAGACCCAGGTAGATCTTGAACTTAATAAGCAAAAGAAGCACCATCATGCACGACTATGTTCATAGCAGCCTTATTTGGGATAGTCAGAAGCTGGGCAAAACCCAGATGTCCCACTACAGAAGAATGGGTCCAGAAAATGTGGTTCATTTACACAATGGAATACTACCCAACTATTAAGAATGAGGACGTTGTGAGTTTTGCAGGCAAAATGGATGGAACTCTGAAATATCCTGGGTGAGTTAATTCAGACTCAACAGGACTTGCATTGTATGTAGTCACTAATGAACAAAATGTACCGAATCTCTAGAATATAATACACAGAACTCAAGAAGGCTAACAAGTGAGGATGCCTCAATTCCACTTGGGAGGGAGAAGAAAACAATCACAGGAGAACAAGAGGGAGGGTGGGACATGGGTAGGTTTGCAATCCCACAATCAAAAACCCTGATCTAGGATTTTAGTTTTCTACAATATGTTATCACTGGGTATAGAAAGTATACCTCAGTGTAGGTTAATAACTAAAATTGTTTGGCTGACACAAAACAAACCCCATGATTTTAGCTGTCTTTGGTTTCATTTTGCTAAATTTTAGATTTTTTTTTTTTTTATCATTACTGGAGTCCTGATTTTATCTATTTGTTTGGCCTAATTTTACTTTTGAGATTGTTTTGAATGGCAGAGATAGATACAGAGAAAGTGCATTAAATTAGACCAGTAGGGATGTGGGAAAATACTGCGAGGAGTATAGAACGGGAAAATCAAATCATGATCAAAATATATTATATGGAAAAAAAGGGAAATGAGAAGATAAAGTAAAGAAGAAAGAGGCCTACCTGGCCTACCTGCTTATTTTCACAATGACATAATGGCAACATTGATATAAGCAGCATATTCTCATCTTATGTATTGATAATCTAAGTAACTGTCACATTCCAACAAGAAATCTCTGATGCGAATTTATATTTATAATTTCTGGGAGGTGTCACTTCCTTTTCTAGCTTTCGTTCTTTCTTTCTTCTTTTGAAGTTTTTTGGTCTTTTTTAGTTTTTATTATTATTAATTTTTAAGTTTTATTTGTTTTTACATGCCAGATTTTATTTCCCTCCCAGTCCACACTAAGACTCTTACACATCCCATACCTCCTCCACATCCCACCCCACCCATGGTCTCCAAGAGATTGTGCCCACCCCCACTCCACCAGACCTCTAATCTTTCTGGGGCCTCCAGTCTCTTCCATCTTCTCTGACTGAACCCAGACCCAGGAGTCCTCTGTGTTGGGGGCTTCATCTCAGCTGGTCTATTTACACTTTGGTAGAGAGAATGTACAGAAAGTACCTGAAGGAGAATTCCAGAGAAAACAGGCTGGAGATGATGATTAGACTCTCATCAGAAAACTGGTATAACTATCTATTTAGTTACTGAATTTCAAGTTCCACAAAAATATTATAAAAATCAGAAACTGTGTACTGTAAAACAGTACACTTTTTCTCATTATTTATGCATATTCATTGAATAAATTAATTGATATACCTGGGATTTCAGTATAGGCCTGTATTCTGCTTTGCATGTATGGAGTATATCTTCCACCATCTTTCCCTCCTCTATCTTCTTACTCTACAAAATAGTGTATTTCGTATTTATTTTTTTTGTTTTAAATATTTACCATTGTTTCTAAAAGAGAGAAATATATGACACTCATTTTCTATGTCTTTGTTCTTCATTGTACTTGGAGTACTTATTAATACTTCATTGTGTCTATGTACTCCATATTTTTCACTAATTTATATAATGATATACACTTAGATTGATTTTAAATATTGGATGTGATGAACAATAGTCCAATAAAGATATATATGAGTATATCTCTAAAATAGGCTGTGGTAGCTTAAATATGCTTGGCTCATAAGAAAAGGCACTAGTAGGAGGGCATTATGGGAGAAGGTGAAGCCTTGTTATAGGAAGCATGAATAGGAAGTGTGTCACTGTGTAGGTAGGCTTTGAGGTCCTAGGCTTAGGCTCTGCCCAGTGAGGACAGCATCCTTCTGGCTGCTTGGAGAAGAGAGTCTCCTTAGGATCAAGATATATATAACTCTCAGCTATTTCTCAGCACCACATCTGCCTGGATACTGGCATGTTTCCAGTCATGATAATAATGGACTGACCCTCTAAAACTTTAAGCCAACCCCAGTTAAATGCTGTCCTTTATAAAAGTTGTTTGGTCAATTTATGGAGTCTCTTCACAGCAATGAAACTCTTGTCTGGTGCAAAAAATCTGATTCTGCTGCCTGTGGATCAAGACGTAGAACTGTGGGTTTCTCTACCACCATGTCAACCTGTATACTGCCATGCTTCATGCCATGATAACAAGGGACTAAACCTCTGAACCTGGAAGGTAAATACCAATTAGATGTCCTTTATAAAGATATTGGTCATGGTGTCTCTTCATAGCAAAAGAACCCTAGCTAAGACATAGGTCAATTTAATAACAATCTGTATCTTAGTCTCATTATCTCAGAATTCCTAAAATAACATAACCTAACATAAATGACTTTGTTTCTTACATCATAATATTTTCAAATTTAAAATTTGAAAATATCCTTTTTCTACTCTTATATCTATTTAATAAACTTCTTAGTAATTATACCTACACAAGTGGCATTCGTAGTCAGCTGCTATATTGCTCTTACAACTTTTCCTGTTCTATGTTATAAAATGGACACATATTTTTGTCTCTTTTAATATTTTCATATTTTCCTTCTTTTCAAACAATTATCTCATAAATAGCAGATGTTTGGAATAGTTCTTTGACATTTGAAATGAATTTATCTTTAATTATATAAAATGTATTTAATACATTATAAATTATACTCTAGTTTTTATTTTCGTATGTTATTTGTAACAATACATTGAATTTACATGATTACCCATCTGCATCACATGTAGCCTTTCTTTCATACTGAGTTTAGCTTGTTAATTGTATTCGTATCTTCTGGGTTTTTTTTTTCTGTTCCAATTGTTATTACCCATACTATCTTCAGAGTTGTATCAAATGTACTTTGCCTCAAGTTTTAATAAATGAACAGTTACTTTTCTCCATCTAATATTTTTCTTTCCTTTGGGAAAACATGAAAAATATATTTCTACTTAAAAGTAGAACAGCATCTTCAAGCTGAGTCCCAAAGACCACCCCTGTCCATTGCCTCTGGCAAAAGAATCAACAAAGAAACTGTAATAGAAAACAGTGCAGGGTAGAATAGCATTCCATTTTCACAGAAAACATATAGTTCGGTCACTTTTAATGTTTCTCACTCTCAGAAGGAGAGTCAAGGGTGTCTCAAGAGCCAAGGTAAGTAAATTGGCTTCTATAAAACCCTCTAGCACTAGGATAAATCTCCTTGCCCTCCCTCGGCAGACGAATAGATCAGTGGTTTTGCACAGATACCATGTGATACATAATTTGGTAAAGGAAAAATAGAAAAACTAACGAAACATATTTAGGGCTGGCAATGGAGAATTACATCAAACACACGGGTTAATTACAGACTAGACCGTGTAGGATCCTAGACTGTTGGGAGAAAATGTTCTAGCCTCTAAGTGCATACTTAGGGACACAATTTAGATATGTGTGTATTTTTTTATTTAGGAGTATACAAATATTAAGAATTATGATAATCTACTTAGGTAGGTATACATGTTTTATACTATAATTGCTTCTCTGCTTTCTCTATCCATATGAGACTTTCTTTTTGTAAAGCTATGCCTTATGTATTTGGTAGGATGAGTGCTCACTTCATTTCTGATCTAGGTAATCAGCTAAAAAACACAAGAAATACAACTACATCTGACCCTAGTTATGTTGGCTACAACTACAATGAGAGAGCAAGAGCACCTGAGAGTAGGATCTACTCTGATCTGCTATGGGAGGAACCAGGAAAGCACTGTCAGAATTCAGGACCTCATCTGAGGATTGGGTAGGTTGAAGGAAGTAATGGGCTCTGTGCTCCCCTGCAAGCCACGGTGGAAATTCTGTCAAGGTTCTGAAGGTTCCACAGATACAAAGCATATGAAAAACAGTAGCAATCCCTACTAAGGGACAACTGTGTTACTTTTGTGATTTATTAGGAAATAAAAATCATGGCACACATGGTTAAATATTAGACATAATCATAGCCAACATTGTAATATTCACTTGATGAGCAACAATTATTTAAGGAAACAGTTTTTTTCAGGAAATAATAATTTAGTTCAAAAATTAATTGGTGGCATGTCAAATCACTGAGAATAACACTGATTTAATGGTAAAAGGAAGTTCAATAAATCTTGACATGAAATACACTAAAAAGTTGCATAATTTAAAATAATATGTTAATAAAACTAAAATACCGATAATTGCAATTAGAACCATTTCCATATGGTAATTGACAGAAGTTGACATATACTCACACATTTATAAATATGTTTTTATATAATTATACTGATAGGAATCAATTTTATGACTTTTAATTAGTTTTATCATATATAAAGCAAGGTGCATAACACTAAAATTGCCATTTAAAGTGTGATTATTTCAAAATCATTTATTCATTACTCTGTATATTTAAAATATATATACATATATATGTTGTTTACATGAATAAGTAGTGTTCATGGTATTCAGGTAAAAATAGGCCAGTTCTAATTTTCAGTTAATCAAATCTATTAAACATACTTTTCTGTTGGCAAATTTTCAAGTTTATGTGTAGAAATAGTAACAATTATTCATTTTTTCTTATGCGAATATGTAGTTGTGACTGATTTAACTATCCATTTCAATTGTAAATGAAAATGCAAACAAGAAAAAGTTAATGTTAAGTATAGGAGACTTTTACCACACCTTCCTTTCTTCAAATTACTGTCATAAGAGGCAGTTAAGTCTTTATCTGACTCTATTTATAAACTTTCTCATAATTATGTCCATATGACTAATAATTTAAGGAAAGAAGGATTTCCTTTGACTTAGTTTGAGGTTGCCTAGTTAATCATGGAAGGTTAGAAATGTCAGATTTCATGGTGACAGGATATGTGTATTGTATTCTTAACATTTCAGTGATCCAAGGTCCAGAAGAAGCAAATCCAGATTGCAAACCTCAGGTCAGAATCCTCCCTTTTTCAGCATTTTGCAAAGTTTCAATAAGATCGCAAATAGTTCTACGGTTCAGAACCATGTATTCCAAGGCCTATGTAAGACGTTTCAGAGTTCAAACATGAAAGTCAAAACCTCATTTTGTTAAGTTTGGTGGTACCACTTGATAAAACAAATTCTATTCAGTAAAACTTGAAAAGTCTCCATAGACTACATGCTTTCAACACATTTCAAAATTTCAGTGTTTTCTGAGACTCCAACAATCTCTTAACTATGTGATTTTATACAATCCTAATGATACAACATGCAATGCCACAGATGGAAATTCCTCATTCCCAAAGAAATGCTATGGAGAATCTCAAGAAATAGCATATTGAAGCAAGTAGAAAAATCTAATAGTGGAAATAACCCCTATAGATCCATGTAGAGGGATTTGACCCAGTAACATGGCTACTCTGGGTGGAATACAGAACTCCCTTAGCTCACATCTTCAATCCCTCTGGCTGGACTACAGAGAAGTCTTTAGTCCACAGCTTCAATCTCAAATAATGAAAGTAAAGTTAATTTGTAGAAGGAAGTGCCCATGTTTGAAAGTGATGTTGAATTGAGTGGCAGACAAGGTGATGAATGAATCATTGAAATATTTTAATAGGATATCCCTAACTATCATGAAAAGAGAGCAGTCCAGGGAGAGATGTGGAGGCAATTTGGCTGGGAGAGTTTACGGAGATAAGTTGAAGAGAGAACAATCTAGATACAGGTGAAGACATAACAAGCCATGGAATGAGGAGAAGCCAGAAGATTAGAACTGACTACCAGGGTCGCTTTGAGACCAAGCAAATCAGTAAGATGCCTAGAGAGAAGCCAGATTGAATCAGTCAGCTTAAAGGAAAAAAAAAAAATGAGTGAGAACAGCTGAGTTGAACCAGCCAGCCAGAGCTTAGAAAGAACTAGAAAGAGCTTTGCGGTTTGTTCTGTTGCTATGTATTATAATGCTAAATACTGGTTCCCAAGGTTTGGTTACTCACAGAAATGAGTAGATCACATACCAGATGATGCTGTGTATCATCTGGTTCCTTAATGTGTAACTATTGTTTGAATAAAGATGCCTACCTACTACCTGTAGCTGGGCAGAAGATAGGTAAGCAGGACTTTGATTTCCAGTCTTACATTTATAGGCAGTTATTAAGAATAGGAACAAAAGAGGTTGACGATGCAATGGGATAGGTGAATCATGAGAACATGGCCATAAGGACTGCTTAGTTGGAGTAAAAGCAGTCCAAGCAGAACATGGCAAGTTATGCAATGGAGTTATTGACAGGAAAGTAGATAAAATGACTTAGAGGGTTGATAGTGGTCCAGTTCTAATATTTAGGGATTATTATAAATACAAAGGCTTTGTGTCTTTTATTTGGTAAATAATGATTAAAGGTGGGGAAGAAACCCCCAATTAATTTTTTATTATGACAAAATAGTGAACTTTTCTGCAGTAAGTCTCAGAGGCTTAAAACTTTCTAGGCCGAGAATAAGATTGTACAGAGTTTAGAAACTTTCAGAACTGGATCTAGATTAGCTGAATGACACAATAAGCCTCAGACAATTAGAGCAAGAGATGCAAAGGTACCTTTACAGCTCCATGTTAGGCAACTGGGTATTCGTTTAGGCCTCCACTGGGTTCCACAGGCTTTGGCATACCCTTCTTCATTCTTGTCTATAGTACACATGGCCCTTTTCTTGGAGAAGCCTACTCAGTTCCTTGGAAGCCATCTACATCTTTATAATATTCAGAATTCTCAGCTCTCCATTAGAGCATGGTTTCTTACTCACGGTGTCACACAGAGACCACTTATAAAATTTATGTAGGAAAGCTGACCCTAGTGTAGTGGTGATAAAAAAGGGATAAAAGAATTCAAATCAGATTAGTATACCAACAGACCAGCTTTATTTTATTCAGCATACTGTAAGGAAGTAATGATCAGGAGAGGCAACAGAGGAGCTACAAGCCTAATATGGTAGACTTGAGAAACTTTTATTTTGGAGATGTCCTTTTTTGAGTTAGGATTCTTATGGTGCAACATTTTCCATGAACATGAACACAATTCTAATAAGTCAGTGATTAACTCAGACCAAGAATCAGGTTTTATAAGCTCAATTCTCTATGCTACTAATTTATAGTTAATTTTATTTTCAAGCTAAGTCACATCATTCTATTACTTGTGATTTGGCTAGAAAGGGACTTTTGTTTAACTGTGTAAATTCTATGAAATATACCTGATCTCACTTGGGTCTTTAATTGGTTACACTTCTCTCCAAAATCCTTCCATACTGAACAACCAATTCAATATTGAGAAATTGATTCTATGTCTCTTCTGTAATTTGATGGGAGTAGGTATGTTCAGAGCCTTAGTAACTTTTGTTACTTGTGCTGAGGATGGATGAGATACAAGTGTTTCGGCTTCTTGTTTAGATGTTTCCCAAGAACTTTCAGAGTGTTTTGAATGAATATTGCTGCCCATTTTTCTTCTCCGAATGTTTGTCATTGGTATACAGGAAGTTTATTGAGTTTTGTGCATTGATTTTGTGTGGCAAGAATTCTGGGATTTTGGTTTCTTGAAAAAAAGTACAGAAATATGAGAATAGATTGTCATTTTAATCCCAGCTGTGAGATATGGGGCTACTTCAGATTGTTCAGAGCAGCTCACTATGATTTGCTTCAAACTTTAGCAAAGGCCTGGTTTTGCCACCAGCAGATATTTTCTGCAATTTGACATTTGGAATTCTGGAGAATTTACAGGTTATATCGGTGCTAGAGCCCTGAAAAGGCGGGTTGTGGGTTGTAGATTGTTGTCAGTCAGGGTTTGGTAAGTATGCACAAAGAAAAACAACAACAACAATGAGGAAATGTTAAATATAGTAACAGTGAAAATCAAACTTGCCCCAAAGAAGGAGGAGGTGCCCCTAATTAGCAGGGAGTAATCTAATGATAACTTCAGCCCCCTTCCCACTCCTGACATTTTTCAGACATTTATTTCCTTTCCTCCCCATCCTTTTTTCTTCTTTTCAAGTTTTACGGGGTTGAAAGAGTGGAAGATAGGGTTGAAAAGGATAGAACGAACCCACAAAGTAGCAAAAGACAATTTTTATCCTACTATTTCACTGAGTCTGTGTTCAACCATTGAAGTTTTCTTGTCCTTAATGTCTTTTATTCTTGAAATTATATCTTATGTAAATAAGGAAACATCACCTTCTTCTGTTCTCCTGTATGTTCCCCTTATCACATTCTCTTGTTTTATTTTTCTTGCTAAAATTCTAATCATTATATTAAACAGAAGCAGAAAAGCTGAGCATCTTTATCGTGTTCTGAATTTGAATTTCTATTTTTTGGGCTTCACAACACATATTTGAGTCATAGAAAAAGGAGAAATGTACCTGAACCTGACTTGAAATCTGCAACCATACTGGTAAGCTTTCTTGGTTGTGGAAGGTGCTAAGCCCATCCAGAGAGAAGGAAAATGATTAAGGAACTTATCCAGACTTGATTCATGCTTGTTACAATAATGGCAAATCTGGCAATATATGAATAATTGGACAATAGGTGTATAGTTATAGAAAACAGACAGTTTTCAGTGTGGTCATTCTATCATGTGAATACTACAAACTGAACTCACAATGTCAACCTTGACATTAGCAACTTTATCTGCTAGGTTTAATATATTCTGGCACAAGAATATGTTTTTCAATGAATAATTCCTGTATTATATATTCATATATTATATATTCATATATTTATTTTTCTTGCTAAATAACTTTCATACTAAATATTCTTCATTGTGATCCTTTAACTGATTGATATTCACAAGGATTATTAACTTCCATTTAGTATTCTCTATAGAATTACATACATGTGTGCAAACACACTCCTGTGCGTGTGTGTGTGTGTGTGTGTGTGTTTAGAAATTACCAAAAACTCTTAGAAAATTCCCTAACTACATTCTTTCCTCCTTTTTTTGATGGCAGATGTCACAATTACTTTAAAATATATAATATCCTGAGTGACTTCGGGCCCGAGACCAGAGGTAAGACCAACTTTTCTGCTCCAAGTGACCTGACTGGTCGACTCAGGACACACAAAGGCAAAATTCCTCTGGGAACGAACACTTCCAGTTTCTAGGTGGCACTGCAACGTCACTGATCCCAACCCCCAGCTCCTTGCTCCCAAACCTTGTGGGAGAGAGAGTTCATTGCCAAAACATGTGGGCAGTCCTGAGACTGCAGGGCAGGAAAAACTGCCACTTCTGCCCACCTTTGCCCACATCCCTGGCCCAAGAGGAAACTGCATAGGGCCTCTTGGGAACAGGAAGATGGGGCAGTCAAGCTGCAGGAGCCCTGTGGTCCAGACTACGCCAGGATATGAAGAGACCTTGTCAATCAGCTCGCTGCACCCAAATCCCATGGAAGGGGGAGCTAGACCTTCAGAGGGGGAGAAACACCTGGGAAACCAGAAGAGATGACTCTCTATCCACATTTCTGACTCTAGAGGAAAACACTACCACCATCAGGGCCCCATGAGTACAGGGACCCAGAAGTAGGGACAGGCCCTTCTGGTGGCTGCCCTCATGGATAGCTGAAACCTAGCCCTAAGGAACAACTTCAGGCCCAAGACCAGAGGTAAGACCAACATTTCTGCTCCAAGTGACCTGCCTAGTAGACTTAGGACATATGCCCACAGGAACAGCTGAAAGCCAGTGGACAGGAGCTACTACACAACTGAAAACAGAACACTCTGTCCCAATAACAGGCTGAAAGAAAACAGGAAAACAGGTCTATAGCACTGCTGACACACAGTTCTATAGGATGGTCAAGCCACTGTCAGAATGGCAGAAAAAGGTAACATCAGAGACAACCTAATGGCAAGAGGCAAGCTCAAGAACCCAAGTAACAGAAACCAAGACTACATGGCATCATCAAAGCCCAATTCTCCCACCAAAGCAAACACTGAATATCCAAACACATAAGAAAAGCAAGATCTAGATTTAAAATCATGTTTGATCTGGATGATTGAGGACTTTAAGAAAGATATAAAGAATTCCCTTAGAGAAATGCAGGAAAACACAAGTAAACAAGTAGAAGCCTATAGAGCAGAAAAACAAAAGTCCCTGAAAGAATTACAGGAAAACACAATCAAACAGGTAAAGGAATTGTAAATGGAAATAGAAACAATAAAGAAAGCACAAAGGGAAACAACACTGGATATAGAAAACCTAAGGAAGAGACAAGGAGCCATAGATAAAAGCATCACCAACAGAATAAAAGAGATAGAAGAGAGAATCTCAGGAGCAGAAGATTCCATAGAAATCATTGACACAACTGTCGAAGATAATGTAAAACGGAAAAAGCTACTGGCCCAAAACATACAGGAAATCAAGGACACAATGAGAAGATCAAATCTAAAGATAATAGGTTTAGAAGAAAGTAAAGACTCCCAAATCAAAAGACCAGTAAACATCTTCAACAAAATTATAGAAGAAAACTTCCCTAACCTAAAGAAATAGATGTTCATAAACATGTAAGAAGCTTACAGAACTCCAAATAGATTGGAACAGCAAAGAAACTCCTCCTGTCTCATAATAATCAAAACACCAAATGCACAAAATAAAGAAAGACTATTAAAAGCAGTAAGGGAAAAATCAAATAACATATAAATGCAGACCTATCAAAATTAAACCAGATTTATCACCAGAGATTTTGAAAGCCAGAAGATCCTGGACAGATGTCATACAGATGCTAAGAGAACACAAATGCCAGCCTAGGTTCTGTATCCAGCAAAACTGTCAATGAACATAGATGTAGAAACCATGATATTCCATGACAAAACCAAATTTTCACAATATCTTTCTATAAATCCAGCCGTACAAAGGATAATAAGTGGTAAAGACCAACACAAGGAGGCAAGCTACACCCTAGAAAAAGCCAGAAACTAATTGTTTTGAAACAAAACAAAGAGAAGACAAGCACACAAACATAATCTCACCTCCAAATTAGAAGATGACAGGAAGCAACGATCACTATTCCTTAATATCTCTCAACATCAATGAACTCAATTCCCTAATAAGAAGACACCAACTAACAAACTGAATACATAATGAGGACCCAGCATTTTGCTGCCTACAGGAAACGCACCTCAGAATGAAAGACAGACACTACCTCAGCCTAAAAGGCTGGAAAACAAATTTCCAAGCAAATGGTCTGAAGAAGCAAGCTGGAATAGCCATTCTAATACCGAATAAAATCAATTTTTATCCAAAAGTCATCAAAAAAGATGAGGAAGGACACTTCATATTCATCAAAGGAAAAATCCACCAAGATGAACTCTCAATCCTAAATATATATGCTCCTAATACAAGCACAAAAAAGAAACCTTACTAAAGCTCAAAGCACACATTGAAGCTCACACAATAATAGTAGGAGATTTCAACACCCCACTCTCGTCAATGGACAGATCATGGAAACAGAAATTAAACAGAGACTTAAACAGACTAACAGACGTTATGAACCAAATGGACTTAACAGATATTTATAGAACATTCTATCCTAAAACCAAAGGATATACCTTCTTCTCACCACCTCATGGTATTCTCCAAAACTGAATATATAATTGGGCACAAAACAGGCCTCAATAGATAAAAAAAAGATAGAAATAATCATATGCGTCCTATCAGACCACCACAGGCTAAAGCTGATCTTCAATAACAATAAGGAAATTACGCCCACATGTACATGGAAGTTGAACAATTATAACCTGGTCAAGGAAGAAATAAAGAAATTAAAGAGTTTTTAGAATTTAGTGAAAATGAAGGTTCAACATACCCAAAATTATGGGACACAATGAAAGCAGTGCTAAGAAGAAACTTCATAACTCAGAAAGAAATAAGGGAGAGCATATATGAGCAGCTTGAGAGCACACCTAAAAAGCTCTAGAACAAAAAATACACCCAGGAGGAGTAGAAGGCAGGAAATAATCAAACTCAGAGCTGAAATCAACCAAGTAGAAACAAAAGGACCATAGAAAGAATCAACAGAACCAAAAGTCGATTCTTTGAGAAAATCAACAAGATAGATAAACTCTTAGCCAGACTAACGAGAGGACACAGAGAGTGTATCCAAATTAACAAAATCAGAAATGAAAAGGGAGACATCACTACAGAAACAGAGGAAATTAAAAAAAATCATCAGATTCTACTACAAATGTCTATATTCAACAAAAGTTGAAAATCTGGAAGAAATGGACAATTTCCTAGACAGATACCAGGTACCGAAGTTAAATCGGGAACAGATAAACCATTTAAAGAATCCCATTACTCCTAAAGAAATAGAAGTAGCCATTAAAAGTCTCCCAACCAAAAAGAGCCCAGGTCCACATGGGTTCAGTGCAGAATTCTATCAGACCTTCATAGAAGACCTCATACCAATACTATCCAAACTATTCCACAAAATTGATACAGATGGAGCAGTACCGAATTCCTTCTATGAAGCCACAATTACTCTTATACCTAAACAACACAAAGACCCAACAAAGAAAGAGAACTTCAGACCAATTTCCCTTAGGAATATCGACGCAAAAATACTCATTAAAATTCATGCAAACCGAATCCAAGAACACATCAAAACAATCATCCATCATGATCAAATCGGCTTCATACCAGTTATGCAGGGATGGTTTAATATATGGAAAACCATCAATGTAATCCACTATATAAAGAAGCTGAAAGATAAAAACCACATGATCATTATATTAGAAGCTGAGAAAACATTTGACAAAATTCAACACCCCTTCATGATAAAAGTCCTGGAAAGAACAGGAATTCAAGGCCCTTACCTAAACATAGTAAAGGCCACATACAGCAAACCAGTAGCTAACACTAAACTAAATGTAGACAAAATTGAAGCAATCCCACTAAAATCAGGGACTAGACAAGGCTGCCCACTCTCTCCCTACTTATTCAATATAGTTCTCAAAGTCCTAGCCAGAGCAATCATACAACAAAAGGAGATCAAATGGATACAGATTGGAAAGAGAGAAGTAAAAATATCACTATTTGCAGATGATATGATAGTATATTTAAGTGATCCCAAAAGTTCCACCAAAGAACTACTAAACTTGATAAACAACTACACCAAAGTGGCTAGATATAAAATTAACTCAAATAAAACAGTAACCTTCCTCTACAGAAAAGAGAAACAACATGAGAAACAAATTAGGGAAACAAAACCCTTCATAATAGTCCCAAATAATATAAAATATCTTGGTGTGACTTTAACCAAGCAAGTGAAAGATCAGTATGATAAGAACTTCGAGCCTCTGAAGAAAGAAATTGAAGAATATCTCAGAAGATGGAAAGACCTCCCATGCTCATAGATTGGCAGGATTAATATAGGAAAAATGACCATTTTACCAAAGGTGATCTACAGATTCAATGCAATCCCCATCAAAATACCAATCCAATTCTTCAGAGAGTTAGACAGAAGCATTTACAAATTGATCTGGAATAAAAAAAAAAAAACACCCAGGATAGCTAAAACTATCCTCAACAATAAAATGAATTCCGGGGGAATCACTATCCCGGAATTCAAGCAGTATTATAGAACAATAGTGATAAAAACTGTATGGTATTGGTACAGAGACAGGCAGATAGACCAGTAGAATAGAATTGAAGACCCAAAAATGAATGCAGACACCCATGGTCACTTGATTTTTGACAAAGGAGCTAAAACCATCTAATGGAAAAAAGATAGCATTTTCAACAAATCGTGCTGGTTCAACTGGAGGTAAGCATGTAGAAGAATGCAGATCGATCCATGCTTATCACCCTGTACAAAGCTTAAGTCCAAGTGGATCAAGGACTTCCACATCAAACCAGACACACTCAAATTAATAGAAGAAAAAGTGGGTAAGAATCTTGAACATATGGGCACTGGAGAAAATATCCTGAACAAAACACCAATGACTTATGCTCTCAGATCTAGAATGGGCAAATGGAATCTCATAAAACTATAAAACTACAAAGCTTCTGTAAGGCAAAGGTCACTTTTGTTAGGACAAAACAGCAACCAACAGAGTGGGAAAAGATGTTTACCAATCCTGCAACTGATAGAGGGCTTATATCCAAAATATACAAAGAACTCACAAAGTTAGACCGCAGGGAGACAAATAACCCTATTCAAATATGGGGTTCAGAGTTAAACAAAGAATTCACAGCTAAGGAATATCAAATGGCTGAGAAGCACGTAAAGAAATGTTCAACATCTTTAGTCATATGGGAAATGCAAATAGAAACAACCTTGAGATTCCACCTCACACCAGTCATAATGGCTAAGATCAGAAACTCAGGTGCCAGCAGATGCTGGCGAGAATGTCGAGAAAGAGGAACACTCCTCCATTGTTGGTGGGATTGCAGACTGGTACAACCATTCTGGAAATCAGTCTGGAGGTTCCACAGAAAACTGGCCATTGCACTACCTGAGGACCCAGAATATACTCAAAAGATTCTCCAACATATAACGAAGAGACATGCTCCATTATGTTCATAGCAGCCTTATTTATAATAGCCAGAAGTTGGAAAGAACCCAGAAGCCCTTCAAAAGAGGAATGGATAGAGAAAATGTGGTACATCTGCACAATGCAGTACTACTCAGCTATCATAAACAATGACTTTATGAACTACATAGACAAATGGATGGAAGTGGAAAATATCATCCTGAGTGAGGTAACCCAATCACAGAAAAACACACATGGTATGCACTTATTGATAATTGGATATTAACCCAAATGCTTGCATTTCCCTAGATGCACAGAACACATGAACCTCAAGAATGATGACCAAAATGCAGATGCTTCACTCCTTCTTTAAAAGGGGAACAAGAATACCCTTAGGAGGGCATAGGGAGGCAATGTTTAGAACAGAGGCAGAAGGAACACCCATTCAGAGCCTGCCCTACATGTGGCCCATACGTATACAGCCACCAAAATAGACAAGATGGATGAAGCAAAGAAGTTCAGGCTGTCAGGAACTGGATGTAAATCTCTCTTGAGAGACACAGCCCTAATATGGCAAATATATTGGCGAATGCCAGCAGTAAACCACTAAAATGAGAACTGGACCCCCGTTGAAGGAATCAGAGAAAGGACTGAAAGAGCTTGAAGGGGTTGGAGACACCATATGAACAACAATGGCAACCAACCAGAGCTTCCAGGGACTAAGCCACTATCCAAAGACTATACATGGACTGACCCTGGGCTCCAACTGCATAGGTAGCAATGAATATCCTAGTAAGAGCACCAGTGGAAGGGGCAGCCCTTGGTCCTGTCATGGCAGGACATCCAGTGAAGGTGATTGTTGAGAGGAAGGGCGGTAATGGGGGGAGGGTGGGGAGGGGAACACCCATATGGAAGGGGAGGGTGAGGGTTTAGGGGGATTTTGGCCTAAAAAACGGGAAAGGGAATAACATTTGAAATGTAATTAAGAAATACCCAATTTAATAAAGACGGAAAGAAACAAAAAAAATAATATCCAACATTTTATTTTCATTTTTATATGTTATCACGAGTTGTTATTTGATTAGCTTTCAAATACATAATTCTACTAAAGATGTTTTAACATGCTGGCTAAGCATATTTATTGAGTTGTTAAATGTAATTTTGTAAATTTATCTGTAGCTTTTTTAATAACTAATTTCCTAGCACCTTTTTCATTTTGTCTTTGAATACAGATTTTATGCCAACCATGTTTGCTTTGGTTTGTTATTTATAATTACAGTGTTGACATCTATTTTGAATATATTTGTATATCTTACATCTCCTTATGGTTTCCAGTCATTTCTGACTACATTCTTTCTGCTGAATTTTGCTTAAATGGCAAATACTGTTTTTAGTAAAATATCAAAGTTATTTAAAATTTTAAGTTTGATATATTCCTACATAAATGTGTGTTTTGCTTCTGGCAAGCATCTAAATAGCAATATGTAATATGATACATCTAATATTATTAGCAAGACACACACACATACACACACACACACACACACACACACACACACACACACTAGCTAAAACTTTTGTGCAAGCTAAGATTTCTGAAATGTCAACCAATTATGTAACTGTGAAGTTGGACATTTCCACATCCTGCTTAAACTGTATAAAAGGCAAAAGTAATACCAGCTCAGGACCTTCTACACCAAAGCACTGTGTTGGAGTTGTCTGAGCTGGAGCTTGAATAAATACTCTTTGGTTTTGCCCAGAAGTTGGACACCTGGTGGTCTTTGGTGGTCTGTGCAAATCCTGCAGTAGCCGTCTGGGCGTAACATGTGGTGAGGCTTGTCCAGGATAACCACAACAAACCCCTTCCCCTTCTCTGACCTATGGAGTAAAAGACAAATCATTAACTGTGCCTTGGTTGATGTTTGAGGATTTGAGCTTTTTCTCTTGTAGTTATTTTGTATACTGATAATTTAGTGACTTAGCACTGCCACAGGGGAGCCAAGGAGATGTACTGTATTCCTCAAGGAAGCAAGAGTCAGAAAACCTTCCCGACACATTAGTAGGTGATTGGATGCCCTTAGTTTCTCTGGAGAGTCGCTGTGACTTGCTCCTGCTTCATGACATTCTGCAGACATCTCATGTTCACTTTTGGTATAGCATGTCTCTTATGTTTGAACATAGGAGGGAACCTCGGACCCCCTCACTGTCTAGGAGTGAAATACAATATTTACAGTCAACATGAACACCTGGACCAAGTGCCCTACATCACTACCTGGATTGATCTCATAGACAACCCACCTGCCTGCCTGAAACTTCATCTTCCACAAAAGAACAACCTGGGGTTTAAAGAAAACAAGACAGAGAAACCTAAATGAGTGGCACACATCTACTCTATTTTGCAGAATAGTTGGACGTAGACTTTCCTCTCCTCCCTCTACCAGTACCAGCCACCAGTCCCTGACACCCCACAAATGTTCTTGATTCTTGCAAGTCTCTTGTCTATACAAAAAGAAGCCTTGGCTTTACCTAAAGGCAATCTATCAGGCTGCTCCTCCACCTACCCCACACAACTAAAATTATCCTAGTGCCTGGGTGTTCATCAAGTGACATTAAAGGCAATCCCTAGAACATTGATTCTTTTAGAGTCAGGGCTTATCGCCAGTGGTAAGGGTAGACTTCTTACCTTTATCTCCTTAACAGACATTGCTGTTTCTCTGCATCTGAGTTAGCTGTGGTACATAGGATTTTAGCCTGATCCTGCAGCATCTGCAGCATCTGCTTGTCATTTTTGAGACATTCTTAGTTCTGTTAATGCATCTGCTTTGCTGCTCAGGTAACTCCAGATTGGAAATTACATTGTGCCTATATGCCCCAAAGTTCTGGACATGTAGAAACGATGGATAGATCTCTAAAAGAGACAATTACCAAATTAACCATGGAGACTGGCAGAGTGTCTTGGTCAGATTTTTTTTTTTTTCCTACACAAACATCATGACCAAGAAGCAAGTTGGGGAGGAAAGGGTTTATTCAGCTTACACTTTTTTCCTTCCATTTTTATTAAAGTGGGTATTGCTTATTTACATTCAAATGATATTCTCTTTCCTGGTTTCCTGTCAGTCAGCCCCTAATCCCTCCCTCTCCACTACTTTATGGGTGTTCCCCTTCCCATCCACCCCTTATTACCGCTGCCCCCAACAATCCCCTACACTGGCGGTCTAGCCTTGCCAGGACGAAGGGTTTCCCCTTCCACTGGTGCCCTTACTAGGCTATTCATTGCTACCTATTCAGTTGGAGCCAAGGGTCAGTCCATGTATAGTCTTTGGATAGTGGCTTAGTCCTGGAAGCTCTGACTATTTGGCATTGTTGTTCTTATGAGGTCGCAAGCCCCTTCAGTCTTTTCAGTCCTTTCTCTAATTCCTCTAGTGGGGGTCCTACATTGCTGTTCATCACCAAAGAAAGTTATGACAGGAATTCAAGCAGGTCAGGAGGCAGGAGCTGATGCAGACACCATGGAGTGGTGTTACTTACTGGCTTGCCTCCCCTGACTTTTTCAGCTTGCTTTTTTTATAGAACCCCCACAAGCCCAGGGATGGCACCACCCACAATGAGCTAGGTCCTCCCCCCTTGATCACTAGTTGAGAAAATGTCTTACAGCTGGGTCTCATGAAGGCATTTCCTCAACTGAAGCTTTTTTTCCGTGATAACTTCAGCTTGTGTCAAGTTGACATGTAAAATACCCAGTGATTGGGTGACTCTTTTCCCTTTCTCACTCTACTTGCCCTATATTTTTGGACTGACTTCCTTTAAGATCATGTATGAGAGACACACTCCCATAATTCCTAACCTAAAATCAGATGTCCTAATTGAATTTGCTGATAAACATGTTCTTGATTCTGTCAAGAATGAGCTGGGGGACAGGGAAGACATGAGGGTTCAGGCTTCATAATCAGGTCTACCCATTTCCAAAGGATGCAGGTGCTCTCTTTATTGTAACAATATATAATCAAGTGCTCCCATCCCCCCCTTTTTTGAATCTGGGACATAGTATCATCTCTTCAATCCTGCACACAAATCCCCTTACACCAAGTCCTAACTTGACTGCACACAGAAAGACCCAAACATTAGATAATCAGATCAGTGAAGACCTGAACCCACGTCGTCTGCTCAAAGCCACTTAGGAGGTTGTTGATGTTACCTACAGTGAACACACTTCTCATTGCTGCCTATGCCTAAATGCCAAGCCCCCTTATTATAACAGCAGTGCTTATAAAACCTCAGTACCCGAATCTGCAAAAGTCAGCTCCTGTGTATGGTGACAAATCAGCCCTGGGTCATATCACTTTATAACCAATTAAGGGACAATGACCATTCATAGGCCAACAAGTACCCCAAACATATAACTTTGTATTCAGACTGTCTCTTGAAACTACAGTAGTGATTATTACTTAGTCACTCCAGAAGATGTATTGTATGCCTGCTCAACCAGTCTTGCCATGCAGATCCACATGGAGGCTCTTAATGCCTCCTTTGAGTGCTGTGTTCTTGTCCAGCTGCTCCCCATGGTAACTTACTATTTCTAAGAAGAAGTTCTCAATCACCTCACTCTAGGCTTTTATAACAGATTTAAGAGAGGCTCTCTTACAACAATTGTTTTATCCACAGTCCTAGATGTCAATATAGCAGGGGCTATAGGAGCAAGGCCACTGCTTTGGCATTATAGGACACTCACTATCACTTCTTATGGCAGGTCATTGATGGAGACATCCAAAGGTTAGGGAAATCAATGATAGTCCTAGAAAAGTCAATCTCCTCTCTAGCTAAAGTAGTCTTACAAAATCGTAGAGTCCTGGACTTAACGTATTGCAACAGGGAGGGCCATGTGTAGCCCTAGGAGAAGAATGTTATGTATATGCAGATTACACATGAGTTATCAGAGAAAACATGGCTGAATTAAGAAAACCATTGCAAGTCAAGTAACTGGAAAAAGTAAAGTCTCAGGGATGGTATGACCCTGCTAATTATATTACTTTTGTTACTTACTTTTGAACTTTATATTCTTAATAAGTAGCTAACTGTGTCAAGGACAGTCAATGCTGTCTAACCCCTGCTCCTTAGGTCTCATTATCAACTATAAAAATGTGAGGCCATGGTAACTGTGGTCCCATGATTAGGCTCTCTTATGTAATTGTGAAGGAGGGAATGAAATGCCCAACCTAGCTAATTCCATTTTCAGTTCAGGCTCTATCTTATGTCCAGCATGTTCTTGTTTGCACTTAAGAACTGGAAAAACCGCAACTTGTTCCAGGGACCAAGACACCCCTAAGCAATAGTCACTCTACCCTTGATAATAGGAAATGCCTAAGGTCATGTCATGGGCAAATGACCCAAGATAATCCCAAATATATCAAGTTCATGATCCTCAATGAAATTTTTCTGCAAGCTATGATTTCTGAAATGTGAAGCAATCATTTCACTGCCAGGTTGGACAGCCTCTCACACCGCTTAAATTATATAAAAGGCATGGCTGACACCAGCTCAGGACCTTCCACACCCATCCACTGCATTGGAGAGTTTGGAGGGGTCTGAGCCTGAGCTTGAATCAAAACTCTTAGGGTTTTTTTGTTTGTTTACACAATTCTAGTCCTGGTGTCTTTTGGTAGTTGTGGTGACCCCGAGGTCTGGGTGTAACAATCCCTACTTATATGCTTAAGTGTGTGAAGCCATCCACTGGAGCCAGACCAATTTACAAAAGTCACATGTCTGATGCTAAATGACTCTCTTGCTATCATCAATCAACTAGAATTGTTTCTCACTATATATCTATATCTATACCTATATCTATATCTATATCTATGTCTATATCTATATGTATATATGTGTGTGTGTCTCTCTCTCTGTGTGTGTGCGTGTGTGTGTGTGTGTGTGTGTGTGTGTGTGTGTGTGCCTTGCATACTAGGAAGTTCATTGGTTTGTTTCTGTATATGGGTATTTTACAGGCAATCACAGCTGCTGTGAATTCTAGAGTATAAAGTCCCTGTTATGTGCAAATGGCTTTGTTTTACTCCAGATATCTCTGTCTTATGGTATTTCCAATCTTTCAACCCTTTCTTCTAAAATGTTTCTTGATCATTTGGAGGAAAGTGGATAATTGTAGATGTTGTATTTAATGGTGAGCATTTCATAGACATGAATTTTCTGTCCTTTGCCTCTTCATAGCTGTTTGTATTAGCCATCATCCCCTGCACAAAAACACATTTCTAATTAATCTATGGGTATTGTCTTAGGGTTTTACTGATGTGAACAGACACCATTACTGCCATCCAGGAGAAGCTAAAAACTAGCAGGTGATCTTCCTGAGATGATTCCACCATGGAATAAAACCAATGATGGGTATGCTTCTTTATGTAAGATCAAGGTGATTTGATTTGAGGAAAGATTCCTGCTACTAATATGCTTTTTTTGCTGTTATTGTTAAATAAATAACACTCACTCGGTATTGACCCATCCTTTTGAGCAGATTTCTGCAGACCTACAAAGATGCACTATCTGGTAGTGAAGGTATATAGACAAATAGATAATGATTATATAAAATTCCTGATTTGATTCAAATAATTTTAATAAGAAAAATTTCAATGATGGTCTTAGTTGCTAGAAAGATGTAATGAGGTTAGAATCAAAATAGAATGTGCCCTCTCCTCAGAATAGTAAGTAAAGGCTTCATAATAAGAAGTACAATAAGCTTTCATAATAACAGTAAAAAGAAAAATAAACTTAGGACAACTTTGTTTTCAAGGAAAAACATTTAGGTCCAAGGGTAAAGTCACAGGCGTACACTATGATAAGCAAGGCCATGTAAAAAAAAGTGGTTTCTTTGCATTTTAATGAGTATATTATAATGAAATACTCCTTGGAACTTAATATGAGCATCCTTCTGCAACTCCCATTTTATGTAACATTTTATCTCTGAGGTAATTTTCCAGAGAACTTTTTGCCTAAGAATGTACAAAAAGATAAGAGAAAAGAAATAAAGTTATTGGTTGATGGTTTTGTTTAGTGAGTTCTGCCCCATCCAGGCATCCATTCATCCATGCATCCAGGCCTCCATACCTCCATGCATCCATCCATCTATCCATCCATGCAACCATGCATCCGTCTATCCATCTGCCGTCTATCCATCTGTTTGTCAGTCTATCCGTCTGTCTGATCATCGGTCTGTCTGTCCATCCATTGAAATAAATGTTTGTCTCTCTCTCTCTGTGTGTGTGTGTGTGTGTGTGTGTGTGTGTGTGTGTGTGTGTGTGTGTGTGTGTGTGTGTGTGTGTGTGTGAAGAGGCATGCATGGTTACTTGGGGAATTGATTGTGATAGATAGGCCCAGCCAGAGTGTGTGATTGTTTGGATGTATATTTGTCTGCGCATATTGGACTCTATAAAGCATCTTAATTATTTTCCTTTCCTTCTTCTCTGGTTAGCCAGGTTAGGCAGAGAGACTTCTGGCTGATTCACCAGAGATAGGAGGACCAGCAATAAATCCTTTTTACTTAATCCCCTGCTTTTTTTTACTCTGAGGTGCTAAACGCCAGAGACTGCAGTTTCTGGCCTCAGAGGAACTAAGGATGGTCAGCTGCCATTGCAAAATAACTTAAACATAAGACAGGTAAATATTTTATTATAGAAAAGGCAACCCTAAATATCTAACAAAACCAAGTCTTGCAAGTGCTCTTCCCCTTTGACTTACCTAAAGAAAGAACCTGAAAGAACAGCTGGAGTTGGCCCAAGGCACATGACCATGGCAACTCTTGTAAGGACAATATTTAACTGGGGCTGGCTTACTGGTTCAGAAGTTCAGTGCATTATCATCAAGGCTGAAGATTGAAAGCATCCATGCAGGAATGGTTCCAGAGGGGTTGAGAGTTCTACATCTTCATCTAAAGGCAGACAAGAGAAGAAGGGCTTCCAGGGAGCTAGGATGTGGGTATTAAAACCCATGGTCCCAATGAAACACTTCCTCCAACAAGGCCACACTTACTCAACAAGGCCACACCTCCTAATAGTGCCATTCCCTGGGGCAAGCGTATTCAAATCACCTAAGTATAGAAATATGTTTAGTGACATCTATTGAGACAGAAAGTTGATACTGTTTTCATTAGCAAAATCAAGTAGTGGGTTCTTCAATGGGGCTTAGGAGCTACCAGACAATTGATTTCTGGCCAGATTAATCGTATAAAACTTCAACTTTCTCTTGTGGGGTAAGCCAGAATTTCAAATAAAATATGAATTGGTATCCCTGTAATATCTGTGTCAAAACTGTGCCCATGGGAATATCTTCCCTGCTGTAGTTCTCAGAGTTTACAGATACACAAGACTATTTTTCTACCTTAAGCAACATGCATAATGTTTTCTAGTACAATAAAAGTTAGCTCATATAGAAAAAGTTCCAGGTCAATATGAACTTGATTTCATGTTCTGTGAACTATGTGTTTGGTGACTTCAATAATAAATTCTTACCATAAATTTCATTTGTGAAACCAGGTATTTGACATTTACTAATTTGGTCAATTTATAATTTTATGTATATATCATGTAAATTAAGATTATTATGCTCTAAGGCTGCCTCTCCTACATACCTAGAAATCTGTTTTCTTTGTTCATGACTTCTAAGTTTTGTTGTTGTTGTTTGTTTTTTTGTTTTTCCTTTCTTTCTTCCTTCCTTTCTTTCTTTCTTTCTTTCTTTCTTTCTTCCTTCCTTCCTTCCTTCATTCATTCCTTTCTTCCTTTCTTTCTTTCCTTCTTTTTTCTATTGTTTTTGGAGATGCACTGTATTTAACCAGGATCATCAGTATGATTACAACTTTGAAATTATATACAGGGAACTTTGTGCACTCCTCAGCAATTTTTTTTTAATTTCTTTTTTTTTTTTACCTTTTGAGATTACAATAATAATGCATGACACTCTTCTTTCTCTCCACCTTCTAAAACCTTTGATGTGCTGTTTGTTGTTCTCTTTAAAATTCACGGTCTCAGCTAGGCTTGGTGCTGCATGTTTTCAATTCATGTACACAGGAGACAGAAGCAAGTGGATCCCTGTAAATTTTGGGCAAGCCACATTTGCATAGCAAGTTCCAGGAGAGCCATCTATATATGAATCCTGCTCACACTGTATAAGGTTATTTGAATTTATGTTTTCTGATATGACTATTTAGTATTAGAAAATGAATGGGTGCTTTCTTTCTTAAAAAAAAATCTCTACCAATGTCAGCATTTTTTATTTGCCTTTAGTCCTTTATAAATGGTTTGCAAGTAAGAATTTGAGGTTTATGGACCACAAAATATTTTCTTCAGATATTTGTGTAACATTTTCTAACAAACAACTAAATTGCTTTGTTATGTAATTCTGTTAAAATGTAAAAACCACTATTATCTTATAGGTAGTAAACAGATAGGTAGTATAACCAATTTGACAAGTGGGGTATAACTTGACATTTACCAGAGTAAAACCAAGATGAGTGAAATTTGTATGTTATTTCATGGCAAAGTTTCCCTTTCTTTCCTCCAACCTTGCTAATATATCAATTTGGGATCTGTTCAACAAACTTGACTGCATTGTTGATTAATTGCTATTCTATTTGCAACAATCTTTATTGTTAATTTGTTTTACCCATAGTAAAGTATGTCGATACTCATGTATTACCCATATATTTGGAACTTTTAGGATCAACAGTGGTTTTCAAAAAAGTAAGTGATCAGTCCCAGAGCCTTAGGTGGGCTAGAGGTGTATCCCTTTGAACTGGGCTCTGAGAATATTCTGGATACAGGAAACCTAGCCAACTATCTAGGGCCAGTGAAACCCAAGATTCTGGAGGAGTACCTGCAACCGCCTTTTTCTTGTTTTATTTTTAAATTAATTGTGTACAGTGATTATTTCCTCCTGAGTAGAATCCTATGAATGTCAGAGGCATGGAAATGTTAACAGTTGTGAGTCTCCCAACAAGGATGCTACAAAATGAATTCAGCTCACCAAACCCATATTCTCTGCAATAGCAGCACACACTCTTAAGCACACATCTATCCCTCTACTCTTCAGTAAGTGCTCAGAGAAACATGTTCAGTTTAGCACTGCATGGCTAAACTGTATTAGTGACGGTAGACAATTAGGAATTTGGGGGAAAGAAAAGTATAACATCTCGTTGAAGGGATAATTATCTTTCCCACCTTTCTAGGATGATCTTAAGTGAATCAAATTTCCTGAGGAGCGATGTCTACCAGGTGATTGATGTGCCCAGTTGCATTAATCCCTGTGTTTTGGGTAACTTGAAATAGTATGTCCCCTTCAAATATCAGAGGTGGTAAATTGCTTTTTTTTTCTTAACTAGAATTAGTAGTTTTCTCATCAATAGTGATTTGATGAAATGTAATATAAAGGTTTCCACTCAGGAGAGACAGTCCTAACTTGGATAAGGAAGGCTGAAATTAGGGAGTAATTCTACCATGACCTCACAGATCTCATACCAGTGTTATTCACCAGAATGTATTCATGTCTAGAATGTATGTCAAAATTTGTTTGTGGTCCCTGATATATGTTGCTTGTCTAGTATGTGTGATTGTGAGTGTGTATGTGTATGAGTATGTGCATGTACATGTGTGTGCACATGTGTGTATGTTTGTGTACAAAAACCAAGACTAAATACAAGTCTTGTATATATTCCAAGCGTTTTTAATGTACTCTGAACTAGAAGTTTATGGATTGACACTAGTCATAAACTAGATTATTAATTAAGTTCTCTAACTTTTACCAATTGCTAATGAATAAGATATGTGCAGTGAGGAATTTCCATTGTCTTCCATGACTTATCTATATGGAAATTTTTGTATTTTTCTAATATCTACTCCTTAATTTTATGTTTGCTGATCTATATATTTTAGCGAAACAATTTGAATTATAATATTTTCCATGTAATTCCCACTATTGTCTTTTAAGTGTACAATATCAAATGTAAACATACAAATCCTACACAAGGTAGGAAGCATATTTGTTGATATATGTATATATGTATATATATACATTTATATATATAATATTTATATAAACACACACACACAATCTGGTGTGGTACCCTGGATCATAATAGACTAACACTTAACATAAAACATTAATTAATATTGATACATAATATGAATAATATAACATACATTTTATACCACACATATGGATAATTGCCCTTAATTGCTTAAGCAAATAGCTCTATTATATGAGAGTGATTGTTTAATCATTTAGTAGTCTGTACCTAAGACTTCTAGAAAATATGTAGTAAGTATGTTTTACTACCAGGTGTGAACTCAAGAATAATGTTTGCATGGTATATGAAAATACTTCAGCAATGTATCTTGTTAACACATTAAAATGTCTATTATTATAGTGAATATTTGACTCATTGGCAGATATATTCCTAAGTGCACACTGATACTGGACAGATATCACTGTGAATTAATCAATAGTTAACAGAAGAGGATATGCCTCAGTGTGCTAAGAGACTTACTACCAGATTTTCATGTGCTTCCCTTTTGGTAGAAGAATGAATTATATTTTGATCTTTTTGTTATGGGCTGGAGATTATATTAATGTTTATTGATTTTAGGTGTACAATGTGGTAAGTGTTTTGTAAGTAAAAACTTCTGATATAAATCCTCGTAGGAATAGCATACAAGCAAAAATAATTGCTATGAATTTCATTCTACATTCAAAAGGTATTTTTTGGTGTCTTTGAGCACCACTACACTTAGCCAGTATGCAGTAGAGAGGTAGAAGGAGAGGAGAAGCAGAATGGTTTATGTACTATGTAGATAGGCAGAACTAGAAACACAAGGGCAGTAACAAACACCTAATATGAGTGGCTTACACGGCCACCTGAGGCCATAGTTCTGCCCAGGCCCAGGCTTCTGTCGATGACTCTGCAACTTCAGGAGTCTGTGTCTATGTCCATGGCCCATGTTATCACCAAAGGCCCATGGTGCAGATATTGCTGGTCTAGGCTGTTACCTGGGGCCATGTTGACATCCAAGAGTTGTTCAGAACTGACACCACCTCTCATAGACTGTACCATGCAGCATAGCTTGTTCTACCCTTGCCTGGGCAGCAATAAAGCTGGCCCTAGTGGCAGAGATGCTGAAGAGCTAGTTCCAACCTGAAGCACTGACTGACTGACGCACTAGGGAGAACTGGCCAGCACCTTTTCTCCTGGGTAGAATAGTAGAGGTGACTGGGTAGAATAGTGAGTGTGAGGGAGCTGCTGCTGCCCCTTGCAAATCAGAAGAACCAACTTTGGTGACATGGGTGCAATATTGCTGGCAGGCTGACTAATGTAATGACCACCTAGGCCCAGATCCAGTGCTTTAAGTTGGCTCTCCCCAACATCTACACCCATCTAAGAGATGCTTGAGCATGAGAAGAGGCTAGTCCTACAGAACCAAAGCTTCAGGATTTCCATGATACAAGAGCAATAAGATATTCAAGAGGAGTCCTGGTGAGTATCTAGTATTGATGGTGTAGCAGAAGCCACAGGCTTTAAACCACACCAATGAATCATTGTTTGTCTCGTTTTTCTGTTTTGTTTTGTTTTGTTTTGTTTTGTTTCATGTGTGATTGTGTGTGTGTGTGTGTGTGTGTGTGTGTGTGTGTTGCTTTTTGTTTTGTGTTTTGTCTGTCTATGTTTTGTTTTCTTTGGGTGGTAAGTCTGGAAGGACAGAAGGAGGGTATATATGGTGGGACAGAAGATGAGTGACATTAGGATGCATGATGAGAAATTCACAAAAGGTTTTTAAAAGGTAAAAAAAAGGAGTACATTTTGTTTTGAAACTTGTAACTAAAATATAATTGTGCATGTATGAACAACATTGCGAAGTGAATTTCTACTTTTCACCTTGGTCCAGATTTAAGGGAATGAGTTTAGGGTTCCAGGCTGAGTATTTACATTGATTATCATGTGCATTATGCATTGTACTGTTGATGTATTTTAAATTCCATATCAAAATTGATCATTTATCTGTAACATTGTACATAGTAAAAAGAAATCAGAGCAGGTCTTTATCAGTCAGAAGCATACATAGTATATTTTTTAGCCAATAAACTAAAGGTAATTTGGACACGGCGTTGACTACTCTTCCTTGTTCTTGTGTTTGCTGGCTGAATAGAGAAGAAAAATAACAGGCATCTCATATCTTTCACATTTATCTTATTTTGAATTTGATCATTCTAGTGTGTTTGGACATTCATTTCTCATCTTTCCAGAAGACCTGATGACTCCTGTTTGTTATCAACTTCTAAAACCACTGCAAATGATGCATGTAATGAGTTTAGTTCATTGAGTTTTGAAATGACGTTTTTTACACTGTTCATGGAGATATAGAATTCAATAATGTGTAGATATAAATATGTTTCCCACATCATAACTTGAATTAGAGGATATTATAGTTCCTGTTGCTCACCTTAGCATTCTTTCTTAAAAGATATTTCAAAAGAAATTTTATTTTTATAGCAAAATTGAAAGGACCTACATGTACCCATGTCTACAAACCATTGTCCTCTCCTGCAATCAGCATCAGGACATCGGCTACAGTTGTTGAACCTGCACTGATATGCGTGTTGTGCAAAGTCTACAGTTTAGAGTTACCTCAGAGTAGTGTTTATTCTGTTGGTTTCCTCAAATATATGATAACCTGTATTTACCAGTGGATGTTTGTTTTTTTTCTTTATTTGTTTATTTGTTTTTGTTTTTTTTTTCAATTAGGCAATTTGGGTAGTATCAGCCTTCTCAATTGAAAATGCCTTATGAAAATAAATAAATTTTGCTACATCAACTATCTTAAATAAAATTTAAGATATGAAATTATTGATATTTCTCTTGGAATTTTATTAAACACTCTTGGACTAAATGAACAGGGATAGCAGTAGGCTATGTTTTCTTTAATCTAATTTTTTTATTATTACCATTTCACTAATTCAATATATATATATATATATACATATATATATGTGTGTGTATATATGTATATTTCATTCTCATTGCTCCCTTTCCTAATCATCCCCAACTACAATCTTTTCCCCCATTCCCACTCTCCTTCTCCTCTGAGTGGGTGGGGATTCACCTTGGTATCCACCTACCATGGCACATTAAGTCTCTGCAAGGCTAGGTACAGCCTCTCCTATAAGGAGCCCATATCCCATACATAGAAAACAGCTTTTGAGATAACCATTGGCCAGTTGTTTGAGAGCCACATGAAGACTAAGACACACATATGTGCAAGGAGGCCTAGATCTAGGTCAAGGTCTTTCTTGATTGTTCAGTCTCTGAGAGCCCCAAAGTTCCAGGTAAGTTGACTCTGTTGGTCTTCCTGTGGACTTCTTATCCTTTTTAGAGCAGCAATCATTTCTTCCATTCTTCCATAGGTATTGCCACGCTCCATCCACTGTTTGGCTCTGGGTATCTGTATCTGTCCAAGTCAGCTGCTGGTGAAGCTTCCAGAGGTCAGTCATGCTGCACTCCTATCTGCAAGCATAATTGGTGCTTGCTCATAAAATGGATATCAAGTTGGACTGGTTATTGGTTGGCTCTTCCTTCAGGCAACTTTGGTACCCAGTATCTGTGTAGAAAATGCAGATTTTCTTTCTGTTGAATATAGGCTTTTGTAGTAGGATCTGGCGAAATTTTTTTGAATTTCCTGTTTCTGGGGATTGATCCCATATGTAGCCACCAAACCCAGTCACTATTGCTGATGCCCTGAAGTATTTTCTGACAGGAGCCTGATATGGATATCTCCTGAGAGACTCTGCCAGAGCTTTACTGATACAGATGAGGATGCTTGAAGCTAACCATTGGACTGAGCAAGGGGACCCCAATGGACAAGTTAGAGAAAGGACTGAAGAAACAGAAGGAGTTTGTAACCCTGTAGGAAAAACAATAATATCAACCACCAGACCCGCAGAGATCCCAGGGACTAAACCACCCACATGGAGGGACCCATGGCTCCAGCTCTATATGTTGCAGAGGATGTCATTGTCTGGCATCTATATGAGGAGAAACTCTTGGTCCTGTGATGACTCTTTTCCCAGGGTAGGGGAATGAAAGAGTGTTCAGGTAGGGGTGGGTCGGAGGGAGGGAGTGCATCTTCATAGAAGCAGGGGGAGAACGGAAGGGGAATAGGAGACAGGGGAAAGGGGAATGTAAATACATAAAATATCCAATAAAAAAGCAACAAAAAATTAAAAAAAACTTAAGGTCCTATTCCAAAGTATAGTTTCTTTTTTTTGATAAATGTTAAATCCAGAAGTCAAACTGGCATTTGAGCTTGCACCCACATTTGTATATTGATTTATTTAGACAAAAAGAGAACAGTATTGTCAAAACTTAGTGACTGTAATGGATTTTAAACCAAGTTAATACAGATAAAGTTAGTACTTGCTGTTTAAATAAACATGAAGTTTTGTGAGGCATTTTTTTCCATTTTGTGTAAGATAGAAATAATAGTTTTATACTATAAATAATACTAATGAAGATGGGGATATATTTCTCTAGATAATACGGTTGTGATATAAACCTAAAGTACTGAGTTTAGTTCCCAGGTTGAACATAACAGCCGCATGTGGTGGTACATGTATATGTTCTCTGAATGGAACACAGACCACCTGGATCCTTGGATTTCAGGAGACAGTCAGCTTCTTATTGAGTAAATTCAGATTCCAATGAAAAACAATGCACCAATAAGCAAATACACACACAAATAAAAATCAAGCATGGTAGAAAACACTGACTGAGTTACCAAAGACTGAGACCTGAGTATGGGGAATACGAAGCAATTCTGGCTGACATATTGAGAAGGTTTCTGAAATTGAACAAAATTCCAGGAAGCTTCCACTGAACTAGATTTCTACACCACCTCAGAAATAATCCCCAAATTACAGCCATGAATGAATGTAATAAATATTTATGAATAAGAAATACTAAACAACATAAATAAATATATGAATAATACTTACTTGTATAAATGTATTATAAATTTTTATCCATCTTCTATGATGGGGAATATACTGCTGTTAGATTCTGACTATTATGAATAAAGTCACTGTGAACATAGTTTAGCAAGTGTCCAACAATTCTGACCCCAGAATTTTTGAGTATCAGCCCCAAGAGTGTTGTAGTTGCATTTGGAGGTAGATTGATTCCCAATTTTCTGAAGAACCACAATATTGATTTCCAAATTTTTATTCCCACCATCAACTGATAAGTTTCCCCCTTGCCCCACATTCTGATGAGCATAAGCTGTCATTTATGTTGCTGATCTTAACCATTCTGATAAGATAGCATCTCAAAATAGCTTTGATTTGCAGTTTCAAGATAGCTAAGCATGGTGAACATTTCTTTGATTCTCGGCTGTTTGATATTCCACCATTGAGAATACTCTGTTTAGACCCGATACCCATTTTTGATTGGATTATTTGTTTTTTTAATATCTAGTTTCTTGAGGTGTGCATCTGTTTTGGATATATGCCATGTGTTGATGTGGCTTTGGTAAAAAAAAGTTTTCTTCTGTAGACTGTCACTTTGTCCTATTGACTGGGTCATTTGTTTTACAGCTTTACACTCTCATGCAATCCTATTTACTAATTGTTGATTTTAGTGGCTACTCTATAGGTGTTCTGTTTAACAAGTCTGCCCCCGTGCCAATGCATTCAAGGCTATCTTCCAATTTCTTTTCTACTATATTCAATGTATTTGTTGTTGTTGTTGTTGTTAAAGTCCTTTATCTCCTTTGACAGATTTTGTGTAGGGTGATTGATATGGCTCCATTTACATTCCTCTACATGCAAACATCTTGCTTTACCAAAAGCACTTGTTTAAGATGCTGTCTTTTTTTTTTTTTTTTTTTTTTTTTTTTTTTTTTTTTGTTCTTTTTTTTGAGCTGGGGACCGAACCCAGGGCCTTGCGCCTCCTAGGCAAGCGCTCTACCACTGAGCTAAATCCCCAGCCCCTAAGATGCTGTCTTTTTATCAGTGTGTATTTCTGGCTTTTCTAAAAAATGAAAACCCAGTTGTTCATGTGTGTTTGGCTTTATATATGTGTGTCTTCAATTAGATTCTACTGATATCTCCATCTGTTTTAGTGCCAGTACCATGATTTTTTTTTTATTCCTATAGCTCTGTAGTACAACTGAACCAAACATTCCTGGTTCAAAAATTTAATAAAATGATTCCAAATTATAGTTCGGTATACCATAGATCAATGCCTTTTCTAGTCAGAGATTTTAATCTGGCAGTCGTTTCGAACAGATGTAGAGACCCTCAAACATATATGGAGAGAGAGGGACGGAGGAAGGGAGGGAGGAAGGGAAAGGGGGGGAAGAGGGAGAGAGGGAGGGAAGGATGGAGAAAGAGACAGGGAGGGAGGGAGGGAAAGAGGGAGGGAGGCTGAGACAGAGACAGAGAGACACAGACTACTTAAGTAAAGATCTCCATCATATATATCCCTCCTCTCCCCTCTGATCTCGGAATCCTATGAAAAAGGAGGCAGAAAGATTGTTTCAGTCAGAAGGAATCGAGCACTCCAGGACAACATGGCCCTCTGAATCAACTGAGCAAGTTGCTTGTAGCGTCACAAAGACTGAAGCAGCAAGCACAGTGCGTTTAAGTGTTCAGACTGGGTCCTCTGCGTATATATTACAGCTTTAGCTTAGTGATTCTATGGGACTCCTAACTTTGAGAACAAGTGGGTCACTGACTCCCCAGATTGCTCTAGGGACACTTTTCCTCCTCTTTGGTTTCCATGCCCATCTTTCTGTGTGATTTTTCTAACTGTAGACTGAAAGGGAGTGGATCTGGAGGTGCGGGGCCATGGACAGGAACGGGGAGAAGTAGAGGGAGGGGAAACTATAACTAGAATATATTGTATGAGAAAAGAATCTACTTTTGAGAAATGAAACAGAGACAAAACCAAAAAAAGGAAAAACACAAAGCAAAACTACAAAATTAACCACGATGCTCCTGTGAAGAGGAGTCACAGCTATCCAAATTCAAGGCTGAGTTCTTTTAAAAATGTCACAGTGGAAGCCAGTGCAGTTGACACAATGGGAAGTAACGTCACACAATCAAAGAGTTTGATTTTGTCCTTGTAGGAAGACAGCAAACTCAGATTCTGATGCTATTTTTTCCCTTTCAGGAAAGCAGCTATTTTTTTAAAGTATATTCCTGATATGAGGATGTGATATGTCCTTATTGGTCTCAAACAACTCTCATTCAAGGGGTTCTTAACCATAAATCTAGCTACCAGCTCCACTCTCTATCCCGTCTTAATAAATATAGCTTAGTAAATATAGCGTCTCAATATTTGGAGTGATATTTATACACGTCTGTATCAGTGGTTCTTAAACTTCCTAATGCTGCCACCCTTTAGTACAGTTTGACTGGACCTGCCCCTGCTGGTGTGAATTGAACAGTTCCTGAGATTAATAATGGAAACATAGAGAGAAGATGCAGAGACAAGAATTAGATTCAGGAGGGTTGACAGTAAGAACTGAAGCAGCCCCTTGTTCATTTTTCATAGACTTTTCATACCTCACAGTACTGTGAGAAGCAAAGCCACAAACTAATGGAAACAACTGCTGAAATATTCACAGGACACAAGTTCTTATCCAGAAGCTTCCCTGTATCTTTCACCAAGGTCAACAGACCTTTCAGCCCCTCGCCTTGAGTCTCAAGTGTACCATGTCATAGCAGGCCAGGAAATCTGCCAACAGACTCTGACCTGCCTTGACTCTGCCTGGCAGGCAGATTTTCTTTCTTTCGGTCTTTGTTTCTTCTTTTTCTTTCTTCCTTCCTTCCTTCCTTCCTTCCTTCCTTCCTTCCTTCCTTCCTTCCTTCCTTCCTTCCTCCTCCCTCCTCCCCCTCCCTCCTCCTCCCTCCTCCCTCCCTCCTCTCTCTCTCTCTCTCTCTCTCTCTCTCTTCAACCTGAGAATGAGGATATGAAATGGGTTCAAGGAAAATTGTTAGAAAGAGCGGGAATGATAAAAGTGATGGGGAAAGTGTGATTAATTCTCGCTCAGTTAAAAATGTAAACAAGTCATTTGTTTTATGTTTTTCTGCCACGCCCTCCCCAGTAGCTATATCATTTACTTATTTTTCTCCATCCAATATCTGCCAAAGCTAATCTTCACATAACGTCTTAATGATAGATTTCAAATGTAAACATTCCATTTGCGAATTAATAGTATTGCGCTTCCTACAGTAAACTTTTTTTGGAGGTGAGGGAGTGCTCTAACTAACAAAATCTTCAACTCTTTTCATGCATGGATCCTCATTTCTAGTATGGAACTGCATAGTGGAAATAAAATACTTCAGGAAACACAACTCTGTTTCAAATTCACTCTCTGAAAGCGTCCAGAAGGAAGCTGCTATTCTTACAATGTTGCTTTGAGCTATTTTCTTTTTCTTCAGTGTGTCTTGCTTTGTGATATCTACATGACACTAGAACGAATAAGAAGGGATCACAAGTGCAAAAGGAAATGTTTACATATTTTCTAGAACTCATATTTTTCCAAACTAATGTTTTATAGTTCAGACATAAAATAAAAATAAAAGAAAGTTGTTTCAATACAATCCTTGTTATTATTCTGTTATTGTAAGCACTGAAAATATGCTTTTTAATACATGGAAGAATTAGTTTAGTTTAATAATATCAGCATTGTGAAATGCACAGGGAATAACTGGAATGGACTTCAGATTGTTTCTATAAAGGGTTTCAAGAAGGAATATATTAGGTTATGAATGATCTTACCTAATAATTCATTGAATGCCTGATAATTTCATAATAGAGCACTATTATGAAAACAGGATGAAGGTGATGAAACACAGGAGATAGAACTTTCACAGGCAATCTCTGTCACTGATGGAATGGCCTGGCACATATTATCACTGATATTTTCCTATTTTATTCTCTGTTTCTTCTCAGAATTGAGTTGAGGAAACTACTATTGCTGTCATGATGTTCTATCCCCCATTATGATTATTAATAGATATGAACTACACTCTCTAAGGCCACGAGGCAAAATTAATCTTTCCCTCATAATATTGTGTATGAATTATTTTGCTACAACAAGTAGAAATGTAAGTAACACAGAACACATGGCTGAAAAATATTCACTTACAAGGTAAGGATTATCAAACATACAAGAAAATTATTTAATAATCACTGAATGACCAACATTATACTGGAATATCACATTTTTAATTATGCAAATAGCAGTCACTCCTTATTAGGTTTTGCGTGGCCACCTGGAATAGTGTTTGTTGTTCCTTTCTGACGAATTCTTCAAAACTCTCAATGCTAATCTCTTAAGGAGCTGAAGGGGTTTGTAACCCCACAGGAAGAACAACAATATCAACGAATCAGAACCCTCAAAGCTCCAGAGACTAAACCACCAATGAAGGGGTACACTTGATGTGTCCCATGGCTCCCGCTGGATATGTAGAAGAGGATTGCCTACTGGGGCATCACTGAAAAGGGAGGATCTTGGTCCTATAGAAGTTCGATGACCCAGGGTAGGGGAATACTATGGCACGGAGGCAGAAGTAGGTTGGGGAGCACCCTCATAGAGGCAAGGGGAGGGGCAGGGATGGGTGTTTGTGGAGGGAAAACTGGGAAGGAGGATAACATTTGAAATGTAAATAAATAAGTAACAAATATAAATGAAAATAATCACTTTCTCAGGCTAATGCATTTAATAGAATCATGAACCTAGGGAATGTGGTATAATTTACAATGTATGATACCATGATTCTTTATTTCTAATGGAGAGAAATTCTTCTGTAAATTGTATTAAATTTATAAAATACCTAATGTATTGTTATGATTCCATTTCTGATGCAAATCACAAGAAATAACACATTATTAATGTATGGTTCTTGCTCAGTGTACATGACTATGGCTATGTCTATGCACATGCCTTGATAATATTTAATTCCTAAAATGAGCCATAATTATTGGCTAAAAAGATGACTTTTACAAGTCATACACAGTCAAAAATTCAGAACATGTGCTAAACATTTTCTAAAATCCTATAAAGATAGTATTCGAATCTCCCATTATAGTCAATGGAAATGGAGTGTAAATCATGAGGAAATTGTATTGAAAAGAAGTGTTGAAGAGAGCTTGGAGCCAGAGATGTACAGAACATTCTAAAGGATGATATCTGTGCACTTTTCAATACCATCTTGAGAAACACAGCCAGAATAGAGCAAATACATAGGTGAATGCCAGCAGCAATCCACTGAACTGAGAACAAGACCCCGTTGAAGGAATCTTAGAAAAGACTGGAAGAGCTTGAAGGGGCTTGAGACCCCATATGAACAACAATGCCAACCAACCAGAGCTTCCAGGACTAAACCACTACCCAAAGAGTATATACATGGACTGACTCTGGGCTCCAATTGCATATTTAGCAATGAATAGCCTAGTAAGGGCATCAGTGGAAGGGGAAGCCCTTGGTCCTGACAAGACTGAACCCCCAGTGAACATTGAGGGGAGGGTGGTAATGGGGGGAGGATGGGGAGGGGAATACCCATACAGAGGAGGAGGGTGAGGGGCTAGGGGGATGTTGGCCCAGAAACCGGAAAGGGGAATAACAATATAAATATAAATAAGAAATACTCAAGTTAATAAAGATGGGGGAAAAAAAATTCAATACCATCTTATTCTTTGTCCAAGATGTTCTTTGTGGCAAAATCTAGTCAATAGTTCTCTATTTTCTTCTGTCCTGCTCAGGATCCCATTCCCTGATTATACTAACTTTTAGGGGAATCCTTTACTACTGTCAAAGTTTGATTCAGGCACGTTTAAGAAAATAATATTTTTTTAATGGAACACTCTCTAGCCTCAGTACAAACTAAAGGAATCTGAAATATGTCACTCGACCATAATCGTTGATTAACTAGTGTTCGTCAAAATACAAGGAAGATGACAGAGAATATTTTGTGCCCATGCTTTTTTTTTTTTTTTTTTTTTTAACTGGGAAGATGGATAGATTCACTCTCATTTGTTCCTTCTTTTTTTTCCTTTTTTTATTAACTTGAATATTTCTTATATACATTTGAGTGTTATTCCCCGGTTTCGGGCAAACATCACCTTCCCCCCCTTCCTTTGATGGTGTTCCTCCCCACCTCCCCGACAGTCCCACTGGGGGTTCAGTTCAGGACAGGGGCCCCCTCCCCAGTTTCCCTATAGGTCCATGTATAGGTCTTTGGTAGTGGCTTAGTCCCTGAAGGGTTGGCTGGCATTGCTGCACATATGGGGGTCTCAAGCCCTTCAAGCTCTTCCAGTTCTTTCTCTGATTCCTTCAACGGGGTCCTATTCTCAGTTCAGTGGTTTGTTGCTGTGCCCATGCTTTAATGTCACTCTCCCAAGACAACATTCTCAGCTGGTGAAAGGAAGGAATAAAACCCAATCACAGAAAAACACACATGGTATGCACGCATTGATAAGTGGCTATTATATAATATATATATATATATATATATATATATATACTGGAATAATAATATATTATATAACTGAAGAGCTTGAAGGGGCTCGAGACCCCATATGAACAACAATGCCAAGCAACCAGAGCTTCCAGGGACTAAGCCACTACCTAAAGACTATACATGGACTGACCCTGGACTCTGACCTCATAGGTAGCAATGAATATCCTAGTAAGAGCACCAGTGGAAGGGGAAGCCTGGGTCCTGCTAAGACTGAACGTGATTGTTGGGGGGAGGGCGGCAATGGGGGGAGGATGGGGAGGGGAACACCAATAAAGAAGGGGAGGGGAAGGGATTAGGGGGATGTTGGCCCGGAAACCGGGAAAGGGAATAACACTCGAAATGTAAATAAGAAATACTCAAGTTAAAAAAATAAATTAATTAAAAAAAATGTGAGAACAAAAAATAACTAATACTGTTACTTTCTATAGTTTTGTTTAGGAGTTAATGATAATTTTACCATTAAATGCTTCCATTTTAAAGCAATTAATAGGCTTGCCACAAACTTTACTTTGTAGTATATTTTTGACCACTGTCCTTCCCTACGTCATCAGCCATCAGCCTACTGAATTGCATCAAAAGTCTCTCTCGTGGTCTTCTGATTTATTTTTTCTCCTCTGCTTTCTTAACAGAGTCCATGAGGATTCTGCTATAGTGCAAATCTTATTTTGTTACGTTCATAGTCAGGGCTGTATATGTCTAATTTTATTATCTCATACTTTTTAATGTGACATACATGGCTTTTCACATCATTGACCACGACATATCCATTACTTTTTTTTTCACAAAATATTTAAAATGCCACTTCAATACTTTATTATTCCAGCTGGAAAATGTCACACACTTCCTTTGTATTGACTCTTATTTTTATTAGATGAATGCATTGACAGTACTTAAAGTAATGATCAGTAATATTATGAACATATTCTGTTTATCTCATTCATGACAGATGTTTTATCTCACATAGCAATCAAACTAGTTATCAGGAAAGTATGAATATTAGTTAAAGGAGAAAAATTAAATACATTTAAAATATTGGGAAATTAAATTATTCTTCCTGTTAGAATATTTTAATCAATATACTATATATTTTATAATTTGTGATTGTTCAATTTTTAATTAATTTCTTTTCTTCAAGATTGCAAAAGAAACACAGATCACAGCACCCATATTTTAGCACCTTATACTCAAAAAAATGTTTTCTATATTTTTATTTCAAGTAGGCTTTAATTTGGTAAACAAAAGGAAGTGATATCAAATTTTCCTCATAATTTAATTTATGAACATAATACATTTTCTAAGAAATATAAATAAAATGTTGCCAATATTACAGAAATAGGAGAACTCTAACAAGCATGGATTTTGTTTTAAGACATATTTTTATCCCAGTTTCATCCAATATGATGGATTTATTTCTAACATCATTGACCCAATTCATTTAAATGGCTGTAAATTTTATGGCTTAGTCATAAAACATCTAACATTTACCTGCTTTGGTAGTCACTAATCACTGCATTCTATTGAATAGTGTATGAGATACATATGGGTGTGTGGGACTGCCCTAACAGTTTTCAGGGAAACGTTTAAGTTCTCACAGATTTGCTGCATGGTAGCTTCACCTTGCTTCATGTAACTAATTCAAATGAATAGGAATAAATAATTTAATATGTTTATATGATGATACTGGAGAGTTTGGTGAAGTTTTAGTATCAATTATATGTGTGAGAAAATAGTAAACAGAGCATTTTGTGATTTGTCCCAGAAGAAATATATCACAAAATTGAGAGATTAAGGGCAAACAATAATCGTAACAAATGAGAAAAGTAAAATATTAAGACATCAGAACTCTCAGTTATGGTGTGAGAACTAAGTCAAAACATACAGTGCATTGTATGAATCTGTTGCAAAGTCAGACTGATATACAGTATTACATAAAATTGATACATGCCAATAAAAAGAAAAGAATGAAGCTATTTGAAGACTTCTTTTGTAAAAAGCCTGCATTAAGCACACATAACTGGGAACTGACAGAGAGATATATAAATGCAGCAAACCTGTTTGTACAATTATAATGGCACCCAAAAAAGATCTTGGAATGTGTGGAACTGGGAAAGAGACTTTCTCTACTTTCTCCTTCCTCAATTTGAAATTATTAACTCTCTTTTAAAATAAGCTCTGGCATAGGCAAAGCAAACCAGTTCTCCAAAGGCAGTTGTTCACGCTATTTCCTCCAAACACAGCCACTCTAGAACATTTTCAAAGTTTGCATTAATTCTGATGTATAATACAAACACCAAAATGACTTCAGAAGAGTATTCCCAGAGTTGAAATAATTACAAACACATGGAGAGATTATAGATGTGAAGAGAGGTCCCATGCACAATGCATAGAGTCTGTTATTTGCATCCAAGTATGAAAGTGAAACATTCTGCTTTAGTGTCTCACTTCTGTGGGTTAATAAACAAGTTCACTCCACCTTTGCCTTATACTGATCTCTTAGTTTCTGAATGTCAGATTCAAGCGACAGTTTTAGTTTAATGTACCTAGAATTTTTCATTAAAATTTTCTGAGAGGATTTAAGTATTATGTAAACAGGTTAAAACCAAAGCGTTTATTTTTCTTTCTCATTGCATAAGAGCATCCTCAGGACCACACAACTTCTGTCGCAATGAGGACTCATCATCTGTTTTAGGGTGTAAGTACCATTGTGCAATATGGAAACCCTCAAACAGAGAGTTGAATGGGTCTCCCATTCTTGTAATAGTCATCTTGGTCTAAATAATATAAATTCACAAGGTTTGACACTGTAGAGTTTAGAGAATACATTTACATTATTTTTTGCATGGGAGAATGAGATTACAAAATACTCTGAACACTATTTTGCTGAAATTATGTGTTTTTCTGCCAAGAAATACAGAATATAATAAATCTGTTGTAATGGTGACATACATTACATCATGCAAACATGCTTGATATGATTTGTTCCAGCATGTTATTTATAAAAAACCATTTAGGGCCTTGGCTGCTCTGTATTTACATGGTTTAAGATTTTTTTGCTACCATATATAGTTATTAACTCTAAACTTGTATTCAATTGAGTTATAAATGATTGCTTGTTAACTATGTATTAGTGGGTCATCCTAAAAATGACCCTAAGAGCCTCTACGATCCGTGGAGGAAGGGCTGGGATGGGTGTCATACTGAAAAAAGAGTTCTTATTTTATCCTAACATCCTCTATATTTCTAAGCACAAACTGTCCATTTCTATTCTGTTTATTGAACTTCTTCACGCTAATGATATCAGTAGGATTGACATGTTCCAGGCACTGAGGTTAGTTATACCCTGTTTTTTTGAACTCTAGGAATGTGATTAATGCCCTTAAAAGAGGAAATTAACCTTTTTCCTTAAGTTATGTATGAACTTAGGTGAAAGTAATGAAAAGGCACACAGTTCCAAATCAACGAGATGATTTAACTAAACTCAACAATGATGGCAACTTGAGTTTTTAATTCTTGGCCTTAGAATATGAAAATATTTTCTATTTTTGAAGATATTGAATGCATGGGAATGTTTCCTGGAAAAACTGGCTATCACTGGCATGCAAATTTTGAATTTTGATTCAATCTAATAAGATTTTTCGATTTTTGATACCATTATATTTGTTGATTTGGCATTCATTTTTTATGTATTCTAATGTATTTTCAGATACCAAGTTGATTAATGTGGTGGTTGGTTGTACATTTATTTTGTTTCTAGGTAACAAGTGCCTAAAGATGCAACATTAACTACTGGGAAATTTTGCCACAAGCTATATACAATCTTTGATGACTTTTGAGTACCTGCACTTGGCTGCTTTGAAATCTGGTTCGAGTTAATCCAGTATATTTAGCCAAATTTATACTAGTGTATTGATAGAAATTCTGCTAACAAATTCATTATTGATAGCAATGCCTGCATCAGCACCCGACTCAGAACTATGACAATTTTGTGTGAAACAGCTCTTTCTATTAACTATATTTGTATTCTTAACATTTAGATTTTAAAACATATTTGCCCCTTTCATTTTGAAAAATCTTTTTAACCTTTCTATAACATATCTAGCAGAAGTTTTTATATTCATTTTACATTTAACATCACTTATCCACTGTTCTCATACCAAGCTTGCCATGAAGTTTTAAGCATCACTTACCCATATTATCAGATTCTTCCACTCAATACCTTTATTTCCAGGCTATGGATGGAGGGCAATTTCAAAGTATGGCTTGAAGCTGTATGTGCAGAATGATAGCGCTGCATGGTATCTGTCAGCTAGTATCAATTATTAGGAAGGTAGGTATAGAAGCACTAAGATAATTCTAACAGCAATCCCTTGTGGTGACATGAGTCATGCATTTTGGGTCAGTGTCAAGTTAATTCCTCAAACACATGTTGGAAGTGCAGATTTATGCACAGTGTGAATTCCATGCTAATTTGAAGCTTGAAAATATATTGGAAGTATTTTCTGCCTTCATAGTAGGAGGAAGACATTTCCATTCAAAAGCACTCTCTTGTAAAACACAGTGCCTTTCTTTTTTGATTAAGTATTCCCAGAAGTTCAGAATTATGTGTTTCTTTTGTTATATGATTAACTTTGTAACTGTGGAAGATTCTTTGGAGGTTTACAAATCCAGTGATGCCAGAACGAGCATGTTCTGGCAACTTCAGGACATACTGGATATTATTCATACATACATACATACATATACACACACGCAATGTATATTTCAACAAATTCTACATATATAACTGTCTTAAGGCATTGACAACATGGGATAGAGTCTATAAATCCACAACGTAACATCTCTGCATGCTTTGGAGTCCTGCATTTGATTCATATTCCTCTAAAAAACAAATAGACAGTATTATGTGCATTTATTTAAATAGTTGACATGTCTAATTCAGTTCGTGCCAAGATTAAGCTAATACATTGAAATTTAAAATAAGGATTATTTTATTATTTTTGGATTATAATATAACATCATATTCTTTCATTCACCCCATCCAAATCCTCCTGTTTTACCCTCTGGCCCCCCTTCCAAATTCCTGGCTTTCTTTTTTTCACTTATTTTATATATATGCAAACTCATATATACTTGTTAATACATAAATACATCATGCTCAGTCTTCATAATGTGACTTGTATGTATGTTGTCATGTCTTGGCATTTGATATTGAATGACAATTTGTTACACCTACAATTTTATAGCTGTCTCTCAGGATGTATGAGATTGGTTCCAGGAAAATTTGAAGATACCAAAATATCTAGAGGCTGAATTGTATCTTAGAAAATGACTATATTTGAAGAAATAACTGTGCCACATCTTATATATTTAGAATGATCCTTTGTTCACTTATAAAATTAATAAAATGGAAATGTAATACCATTGTTGTGATACTGTGTTCTTTAGGGAATGATAATTTTTCAATTTCTTCACATGTTCAGCAGATACTAAATGTTGAAATATTGAAAAACTTCAAGCTTTTCCACTCTAGTTGTTTGAATTCACACATGGGAAACTCATCGATTAGAAGAAATACCTCAAGCTAAGCCTTTACATCTGTAGATACAGATGAAATACTGCCAGGAAGTACTAGGTAGGCAATAAGCAGTGTCAAATCCATTGTCTTGTAGTGTTATAGACTTTATTCGATATTAACTATCAATTTTAAAGGAGTTTTTCACATGAATATTCAAATGAATCAAACTAAAATCTTTACTATGACAAAACTGTTCCAGGAAAACACAATTTATAGTTTTAAATAGAAAATTGTAGCACAGGCTAAAAATATTCTAAGAAATGACAAAGACAAAGATATATAAAGCAAAACTGTCTAAAGGCATCTGCTCTGAAGCTTTAAAGCAGGCCTTATTCAAATAATCGGTATTATAACTTTATATTTGAGCTATATGTTTGAATATCTATATATTTGAGCTACCAAGAAAAATGCACTGGCATATGCATGAACACATCCATTTAGAGAGAAGTAATTTGGCTTCGTTAACAAATAATATGTTAAGTTAGGAGAGATATTATGCATGTTTCATGAAAAATTTTTAAGAAATATATAGTGCAATAATTTGGGTGAAATGGTTTAAGCCATTCTAAAATGATTGTGAGTAAAGTAAGTAAGAAAAGGATATTACCTAAATCCTTGTTCAAACATCATCTACAGTACATCGTTCTCAGAAGTTGAACATTTACACCTATGGATGGTTGCAAAATGAATCCTGGAAAGTTTATTCCACTTGAATATACTTGTTTTATGCTATAGGGGAAAAAAGAAAAAAAAACAGAATAATAGACATATAAGTAGGCTATACCTTACACACGATTTTTAAGTAACTATCTGCTGTATCTTTGACAAGAAATATTGGATCAAATGGAAAGATAAAACATCACTTTCTTAATGTGTTTAAGACTACAGTTGTTATGACTATACAGTCACTGTGTACTTACTGTCTTCTGGAAATAAGTGGGAGGCAGTTGAAAGGTGCAAACTTAGAAATCAATTACATTGCATTGCTGGTACCACAGGGAACGAAATGTGCTCAGGTCCTAAACTGCTGATGTTTTTATCAGTAACTGTGCAAAGGCATTTCACTTGAAATGTAGAAATTGTCAGTAGGTATTATTGAAGTACATCAACTTTCTAGTTGTTGGGACACACATTTGTAATCTCAGAACGTGAGAGTCTAATGAAGGAGAACTGCAGGGCATTTGAGGGTAGGCTGGGCTAAATAATGAAACCCTGTCTCAAAGAAGCAGTTGAAAATCAACAAACCTCCTCAGGTCGATTCAATAAAGTCTCTCTAGCAAACCAATTGTAAGATCTTGTGGCTCATAATCATGAATAGGGTTCTCAGGGTGATCAAATTTGCTTTAACTTCTCTTCTGCTACCAGTGTTTTGTGTCTGCACAAACTAAACTATGAAATTATATATACCAATTCCATGTGGCTAACATTTTCATGTACTGTGAGGCTTTGGTAATAAAGTTCATTAGCATTCACTCTACTTTTAAATTTTCATGGACTCTCCTATTGTACATACCTACATTATAAAATCCAAAGGAGCTAAACTTTGGTAAAAATTAATATTGAACAATTTTTTCTTTAAAATGTGGTAATGGCTATTCATTCCTTTTTCAATTTGCCTTTCAAACTTTGTTTTCATGCCACATCCATTAGTGCATGCCTTCATTTTCATTTTCCTTAGTTCTTAGAGTCTTGAAACCTATATTTTTTGATGATTTCTGTTAACACACACACACACACACACACACACACACACACACACATACACACACACACACATGCATGTGTGAGAGCAGACACTGAGACTGGTAGGGCATTTATAGATCCATTAATTGGGTAGATAATGAAGCCTTTACTGCTATGCAGAATGATGCAGAAAGGTACATATAAGAAGAGATTAAAAATAACTACATTTTAGATATACTAATGTGGTATTAATAAATGTTACTAAAATCGAATGCCACAGTAGTACTCATGTAGAAGGTATTGAAAAATAAATAGGAAAAAATGATGGAATTGTAAATAAATAATATTTTTCAGGAGAAACACTGTTAACTGTGTCATGATAAAATTATTGACATTATTAGAGCACACTTCCTACTTCATTGGGCTGCCTCTAAATCACAGAAGAATTTGATTTGAAGAAGAAAAACTGAAAACCCAAGACAAAAGTCCACAAAGATACAGCTCAGAAGCCATTAAGGAGAAGGAAATGCAGTACTCACTTAGGGTGAGACTTAGATGATACTATACTGAGTTGTTTAAGTGGAAAGTGACACTTTAATCTTAATATCCTTAAAAATACCACCATGTCTGTTTAATAAGTTTACAGAAATCCAGAGATGTGTACATATGTCTACAATATGTCTACAATACAGAAATGTGAGGTGCCACAGCCAGCCAGCTGTTTCTATAAGAAGCTACATACAGATGTATTTAGGGTGTTCTTATTGAGTGGGGACATTTAATACTACTATGTTTTCAGGTGTACTGTTAATACTTGTCCAAAAAACCCTCAAATATTTTTTTCATTTCAAACTGTTATTATTTTAGTTCATTCAAGGTTTTACTTGGTAAAGTATAATTGTATACATGCATACGACTTCAACTATAGATGTTGCGAGCTGAATCCAGGATTTCTTGGTGAAAAAAAATTGCTCTTAACTGCTGAGCCATCTAAAACAATATTATAACTTGCCTGGTTTTCTTGGAATCTGTTATAAAAAAAAACTTTTGTTTTAGAGTTCAAAATACTTGAAACTGTACTAAGCATCAAATTTTGTTTAAATGGAGAAGATACAATTATGGTAACATTGAAGATAGTCAACTGAAACCATTAGGATAAAATGATTTTTACTACTAATTTTTTTTTCATTTAGAGTTGACCCTGTGACTATTGAAGTCACATAAACTTTGCAATCTCTACTAGTATTGTGGACTAAGTCGCACTCCCAGTACTGTCTGACATGAATCAAGAAAGCTACAATGTCACCCAAAGCTACCTGCTTGAATCATAACCAACTAATAGGCTTCCTGGCATTCACCTAGGCCCCCCTGAAATGTAAGATATAGGATTTTGTTGTTATCCTGCAGGGGTTTTCTGGAGTAGTAAACCTTCAGCTGGTATTAATGGTATCCCTAATGTATCAGAAACTACATAGTTTCAGAAACAGCTTGCAATCTTGTCAAAACGCCTGCTTTACAAAGTTGAGTTTTCTACCTTAAGAGTGTTAGTTATTGATCAAATGCCATAGACAGCCGGAGTTAAAAGTTATTTCTCATTTATCTTCTGCAGTTTCTCTTTACTGTACAGGAGAGTGAAAACACCAATAGCATTCAGAATAATAGCTCCTGGCAGTGCTAACAGTGTTGTTCTACAAATAGCCCAAAGCTCCATGTGATAGAGCCCCAGTAGAGCCACATTTTAAAAACCTCATTACTGCTGATACCATTTACTAAACAGATTTACTTATAACCAATAAAGATGTTTTTCTGCCATGTCAGTTTATGTGAAAGTAAATATGAAGATTATCAAATCTTCCAGTCACTTGGGAAGAAAAAGAAAAGAAGCATACAGTACTTAGGTAATTGTTAGATTTGCATTAAGGTTGTGAACACTTGGATATTTTCAAAATTGCAGATTAGTAAATCTTTGCTACTGTTGTGTCTGCTATGTTTTGAGATAGGTTCTCCCTAAATTGTTCCAGTTGTTCCTAAAGCCTTTCTTTGTCTTACCCCAACCCAGTACTGGAATTGTACATGTATTAATCCACACCTACATAATTTATTTCCCAAACAATTTGCGATTGTATAAAAATGCATATAGTTGATGTTTCGTATAAATCTTTGGCATTAGACAAAAGCAAAAGCCATTCTCTCTCTCTCTCTCTCTCTCTCTCTCTCTCTCTCTCTCTCTCTCTCTCCTCATCCTCCTCCTCCTCTTCCTCCTCTCCTCCTCCCCCTCCTCCTCCTCCTCTTCCTCCCTACCCCCAGACAGCTCTCTATTCTAATAGAAAGGTATCTTCTTTCTTTATCCCCTTTCCCATCTACAGATATTTTTCATGAACTTAAAGTGAGCTATACAATCATGCCCCAACATAAGCTGCTAGTTGCCTCTCTCTATGTCCTCTGCCTGTGTGTTCTGTTTGCCAGGTCATTTTCCAGTATGAGGTGTCTTCCACTCTATCAGCTACAGACACTCTTAAGTATTCAGAGTATGATACTGTGCCGAAAGCCCTGCCTCTGTGCTTTATGGGAAATATGCCTCTGTGCATAACAGGGAATGGATGCAAGCTAGTACAATTGGTTTGCCTGTTGTTAATTTCTTTGTTTGGGGAGTCAGGAGCTCAGAAATATTCTAGAAATAGCTATTTACAAGAAAGGAGAGATAGACAGAGAGAGTGTGTTTCCTCTGTGTGTCCTTGAATGAATAAGAAATGCATTTCGATGTAGCTTTATTAAGGTTTTTCCATTCCCAGAGCCCTCGCTGGTAAAGAAATCGGGAAACCAAGACAAAAGTACCTCAATGAAATTCTAAGTTTTAAAGTTATAATGAAATAAGAGATTCTCCAGAGAAGCTTGACAGCAAATATCACTAAAAAGAGCTTGCAGGCACAACCTGGATTTCACTTTAAGTGAATGAGAAAGGGAAATACTGTGAAGTATTACAACATCTTCATCCTATCTTTTCCCCGTTATCCACTAGGGATGACACTGATTTGTTTTTGACAATTAGGTGTACATGTTTATGTTCCTGATTAATCAATATTATCTGAGTGTAATCTGTGATTTTGGCTCTATCTGTTGTTCTGTGAGTTGCAAGATAACTTTGGTTATACATCTCTCATAGAAGGCATTTTGTACACAAAATTTGATATGGTCAATACAAATCACGTTGTACTTCTTATCCCCTGCTCTATCATGGCATATTTCAGGAAACCTGGTGTTTCCAATTTATCTTTGCAAATGATGGTTTTATACTGTGTATGAGGATTCCTTGAGAAGCAATTCAACTGGAAAGCACAAATACATCAGCAGCTCCTTGATCATAGACTCTAGGGGAACAACTCCTACAATCATAGCTGTTCAGTGACGTTTTATTATCAAATACATGTGAGAAGATTATCCTGGACATGACATTTATACCACTATGAGCAGTCAATGTTTAGTGTTGTTAATCTTAGTAAAGCCTTCCCATCAGCAACATTCTAACATCTGTGTGGGTTGTAGAGTTTTGGGGTATTTGAAGTCACACTTCACTCATTTTTCCAGGAGAAAGAGAGAGAGGAGAGAGAGAGAGAGAGAGAGAGAGAGAGAGAGAGAGAGAGAGAGAGAGAGAGAGAGAGAGATTTCCTTTTATGTCTACTATCTCCTAACTCACACATCTCCTTGAGAATTTAGGGTTAAAAATTATAAATGTTGTCATCAGCACTGAACACATAAAATTATACAGGCACATACAGTTCTTCAACGGGGTTCCCGTTCTCAGTTCAGTGGATTGCTGCTGGCATTCGCCTCTGTATTTGCTGAATTCTGGCTGTGTCTCTCAGGAGAGATCTACATCCGGCTCCTGTCTGCCTGCACTTCTTTGCTTCATCCATCTTGTCTAATTGGGTGGCTGTATATGTATGGGCCACATGTGGGGCAGGCTCTGAATGGGTGTTCCTTCTGTGTCTGTTTTAATCTTTGCCTCTCTATTCCCTGCCAAGGGTATTCTTGTTCCCCCTTTTAAAGAAGGAGTGAAGCATTCACGTTTTGATCATCCGTCTTGAGTTTCATGTGTTCTAGGCATCTAGGTAGCAATGAATATCCTAGTAAGATCACCAGTGGAAGGGGAAGCCCTTGGTCCTGCTAAGACTGAACCCCCAGTGAACGTGATTGTTGGGGGAGGGTGGAAATGGGGTGAGGATGGGGAGGGGAACACCCATAAAGAAGGGGAGGGGGGATTAGGGGGATGTTTGCCCGGAAACCGGGAAAGGGAACAACATTCGAAATGTAAATAAGAAATACTCAATTAATAAAAAAAAAATAAAAAATTATACAGGCAGAAAATTTTGTCTGTATATATTTAAGAATATATATGTGTACTAAAATTTAATTTAAAAACCAAGGACAAATTTGGAAATGTTTAAAAGAGAAGAAGAAATGGGAATAATGACATTATATTACAATTTCAGAAAAAATATATCAATGCACTGACTAGACACTTGTAAAACTAGATTTAAGGATACCTACACTAGATTCATCATTTAAAATTATACTACTATAATCAAGTCGGGTAATATATAATCACAGAGGATAATATGAGGATGAAAGTTGAAAAGATGAGCTGGTCCAAGAAACACAACCTCGGTGAGGGGAGTTTCCAGTCATAGCAGCCTTGAACAAAGGCCATGTCCAGGGTTTGTCATCTGAATGTGCAAAGAGGCCGCAGTGGGTTAAAGAATTTGGGAATGCTGTAATTTGAAGCAAATAAATAACCAACACGGGAATGTGTATACTGAAGAATGAGGCTTGGTGTTGTGGTTGCTACAATTTTAGGGCAGCCATTCATTTGCTGGGGCATTAATGCCATTTAAGGTTAAGAGTGCAGATACGTTCTGTTTCTCTCTCTCTCTCTCTCTCTCTCTCTCTCTCTCTCTCTCTCTCTCTCTCTCTCTCTCTCTCTCTTTGTTTCTTCTATGTTGCAAATCCAAAACCTAGGACTCAGAAACCTATTATAAAGACGCCAGTTTGTTATTTATCCCCTCTCCTGTAATCTTAGAGGAGACACCTGCTTGTGGGATTTCATCTTATGATTCTATCTTCTACATGTCATTTGTGGTTTGGCGGCTTAAAACCTGCTCACTCAGAAAAATCAGGGTCACACTATCAGCTCCAGTGTCTGCGTTGTGTCCCTCCATGCTCAGTTTGCAGTTCAAATCAATAAAATTGTCCCGGTTAAGAAAACTTGGTGTGTTCTTGGGTGTTAGATTTTCCCTGGACCCCATGACCATACAATCGTCATATGCCACAGAGTAGAAGAGAATGAAAACCTCACATGTGGATGGTGGTGACATTTGTGGTTGTTTGGCGACTACTTGTTGCTATGCAACCCTGGCTGGTGTGGAATTTTCTCTGTACACCAGACTGACCCCCTGTCTCTGCAATCCAAGTTTGTGATGAAAGGTGAGTGCCACCACATTTAGCTACTGGAAGTTTTGAATGTCTGACAAGGCAAGGGCTCAATAAAAAAAAATCCAATAACTTAACAATCCCTCAAACAACAAGTTTTTTTCTTAGCTTACAATATTTCTCTGGTAAGAGCCAAAACAATATTCTCTGCAAAGATAATATTTTATTCCTTTTATGTCATCATGAAGCTGCTCCTGCTTGAAACTTGCCTCTCAAGTACTCTTAATGTCACTGGGCACTTAACAGAATTCGTGTTTCCGAGTTAGCTGAAAGTCGTGCTCCATTTTCCCAACCTCTTTATTAATAATCACTGTGTACCTCAAGAGACAACTCCTCATACCTGTGTTTTTAAAAAGTTAATGGCTTTTTCATCTACTGCACAAGCAACTCATTTAGGAGAGAAAACCCATCTGATTGTTTCAGCCACTTTAAATTAAATTGAAATGCCTTTATGTGAACCACAACTGAATGTGTTATGAAAGATTAAGAAACACAGGCACTAAATGTGGGGCTAATTTGAAGAAATGGGATTTTCCTTTGTTTCCATGCATCAGATTTAATTCTACCTACTTTATGGTTTAAAGCCTGATGATTTCATAATTTCTCATTCTACAGAGGCCACACTATTTTTTTTATATTACTAAAGTAATTTTTCATTTGGTAATATCGATAAGTGAAACTATGAAATATGTGATTAGTGTAAAATCAGTCCATTACTTGACAAAATTAGAGCTGTTTTGCCATATACCAGCTCCACGATTTAGATTATCCTTTCAGCATCTATATTCGTTGACTCCCAATTGAAAGAAGAATATTAAAGTCAACCTAGCTTCCCATGACATGTATTTATTGTATATTTTAGGATTATTAATGTTTGATTGTTTTCAAAATTGGGCAGGACATACGATATCAACCACGAGAAAAGTAAAACCTCTAATTTTTAAAACTTATCATTTTTATGTTTTGGAAAAATAAGTGGCTATAGTCATAACAGTAATATCTGTAGTAGCTACAATCACCACAGTGGCATATTGTCCTATATATATTAAAAAATCTTGTGAGTATTTTGCACATGATTATAAAGTAGTGCTACGCTGTCTGTGTTATCCTCATAAACCCTCTACTGTATTCAAATTATAGAGCGATGCCAAGATTATATGTGACTTACAACCCATCGTTTACCCACCTAGTTGTTCTGCTGTACTAATTCCATGTAAAGCAACACTACTATGTCATGCAAGAATAGTGAAATATATATATATATATATATATATAATGAAATATACATGAAAACTTCTGGAATTTCCATGTTAACTATTTCATTAGTGCACATATTAATGATCAGTTTGCGATACAAATAGTTTTTACAAAATGTTTGTGTTTATTGGCACGCTTTCTATTGACACAATAGTTCTGAAACAAATATAAATTCGTTTTTTGGAAAACAATCCTTCAAAACAGGATTCTATTTATTCATTAAACAAAACCAGTCAGATAACCACACAAATATTGTATATATTTGTCATAAAGTATTATCAAGGCATAATTTATTTATAAAGTGTTATTAAAAGAATATATAAAAATATTTATTTATTTCATCCAAGGGATTACTTTAAAGAGTCCTATAATCACAGTAAGTATCCTGTTTATAATGAATGTCTAGCACTATAGGTTGTTTGTTTTATACTTTTAAGAAAGTTATTCAGTTTTTTGTTATTTTGTTGGATAAAGTATAAAATTTAATCTGTGTATTTTTAAATCGTTTTAAATGTGTCCCTGTTAAGGTTTATAGAAATTCTCAGAATAATTCTTGAGGTTTTGTTGTTGTTAGTGGTAATATGTCATATCAGAAAATTTTTACATAATGTTTTGTTCATATTCATCCCTCTACCTCAATCTCTCCCAGATAATCCCCCTTTCCTACCTAGATTTATGGCTTGCTTCTATCTATTGGCTTCTTTTAATCTGTCAAATACGAGTGGTGTAAGCTCTATAGTCTGTGATGTTTGGCCTTCTTCTGGAGCTTGGTTGACTTACTAGGGACTACACTTTAAAAGCAAACTGTCTCTTTCTCTGCCAGCAGCATCTGGCTACATTCCAGTCATAAGTGAGAGTTTGTTTTCTTCTCGAGGCTCTAATAAGAACTCTTCAACCTCCGAACTAACATACATAGCATGGTTGAAAGAATTTAGTGGAACGGGTCTTTCATCGAGGTGGAAACCTGCTTCACCTCCTAGAGAATGCATGGGTTCCTGCATGTTACTTTCCTAATAAATATGGTCATTTTGTAGTTTCCAATAGGAATCTCCCTCTGAATCCCCAGTCTTTCAGTAAAATGGCACGTGACTAGCATATCACAATCATAGAGGCATCCAATCTTCTTCTCTCTGTTCTGTTTCTAAGAGTTTCAACTGAACTATGAAGAATCGATAACAGTACAAATGCAGCTTTCTTGCCCTTAACAGCCAATGGCAGCACGGATCATGGACATCAATATGGTTTCTGATGACAGTTTTGCTTGGCTTTTGGTGCTAGTGATTAGCGATCAGTGGGTGAACGAATCACAGCGACTTCATTTCTGACTTATTACATTAATTACTAAATGAGCCAATTGGATATATGCAAACATCTACAAACTTTCCTACCATGTACGTTTCAAGCATTTATGGACTTTCACTGATATGAAAGCAACTCCTTAGAAAGCTCTGTTCAATTTGATTGTCTCCTAGGTTTGCAATCAGAGAAGAGAAAAGGCAAGAAGATCAGGGTCTAAAATGCTGCACTTAGGGGATAAATGGCCCAATGGTTAAGAGCTTGTATTGTTGGTATAGAGAAACCCACCGCAAATACAAGCAACATAAAAAGGTTACTCACAGCTACAAGTAAATCCACATCCTATGTGACTTATTTTTTAAGTCTGGAAGGACAGCTGTACTCATGTGCAGTCACACGCACCCAAACGCACACAGACAGAAATATGTGTGTGTGTGTGTGTGTGTGTGTGTGTGTGTGCGTGTGTGTGTGCGTGTGTGTGTGCGTGTGTGTATGTGTGTGCATGTATTATATTTAAATATAATTAAGAAAAAGTAACCAAAATATTTCTCTTTTTTTCTTCTTTTTTAAATTGAATATTTTTATTTACATTACAAATGTTATTCCCTTTAAATAATTAAAATAACTTGTAAGTATATGGAAAAAATTTTAAAATACTATCATGGTGAAAATATAAACTTATCAAAATCCTTTCTATGTTACTCTCTGAATAGAGTAATAAGACATTAAGGTGATTCTGAAAAAAGTCATAAAAATACATCAGTGAAATGATCTTAGAAATATAAAAGACCACATGTAAAATAAACTTAGTTGAAGATTATTTCTTATTAAAATCTTACAATTTTGTAGATAAGCATATTTTAAGACTAACTTTGTTGTATTAATCATTAATGTAATTGATGTTTGACTTAATTTTAATACAAGATTGTATCATTAATTGTTAAAATATTTTGTATTACAGAATAATAATCTTTACATATTTATCTAAAGTAAGGATGACAAATTGTGAAGTACATAGATTTTGGCATATGTAGTCTTAAGAAACTCATCATCGTGTCCTCCAATACCTTAATACACTACATAGATTTTAGATTTTATGATATTATACATGTTTTTATGTTTAGTATAATATTAACATTAGAGTAATTGTATTTTCTGAAAATGTTATGACTTTCATCACAAGCTTATTTGTTATATCATACTTATTCAAATGAGAAACACAATATAAAGTTATGTCAAACACGATAATGACATACACTGAGTTGCCATATCAAGGAAAATACTAGATACTGTTTCAGTGAGGCTTAGCTCATAATATTTTCACATACATCTTTCAACCTAGTGAGGGGAGAGAAGATTTAGATTATAAAAAAAGTTAAATGTTGTGATAAGTAATGATTTACAAAGGGAAAACTAGTAGGGAAATGTAGGAAAAGTCCAGCTTGGGAAGGGTAAAATTTTGCATAACTTCTTGTGTATGTAGTCAGCATAATTAAGACACACTGGATAAGCAAAATAGAAGCATAGTGGTAATCTTCTAACCAGCAACTCTTTCTTTATTTGTTTTCCTGTTAGATGCTTACAAAAAGTAGGCATTTCAAGTTATATTGTACCTCATATTATTAATTTTTTTCTGTTAGATTCTTCTAACAATAAAAGAAAAGCAGGAGGTATCACCATTCCCAGTTTCAAACAGTCCTATAGAAATATATTAATAAAAACAGGACTGTATTGGCCTAAAAAACACATGTTGATCAATGGAATCAAATTGAAATCATACACATAAGTCCAAATATTGTATACCTGATTTGTTTTCCAAAGAAGCCAGAAATACACACTGGAAAAAGACAGTATCTTCAAAAGATAAGATAGTTTTGATCAAACCAAATGGCTGCATGTAGAAAATACATATTCTAGGTAGCAAAAGACAGCATCATTTGGAGAATATGGCAGACTCTAGAATTAGAAAAGATTTTTACCACTTATATATTCAATAAAGAGAATATTAAAACATAAACAACACACAAAGCTAAACACCAATAAATAATAATTATATTAAATATGAGATCAAAGTATGACCATAATTTTCAAAAGAGGAAATATATTGGTTGAGAAAAACCTGAAGAAATTTTCAACATATTTAGTCAACCACAGAAATGCATGCAAAATTTCTTAGCGATTTGAAGCTACTGATTTTAGTCCTACTGATGCAGATATGGAGTAAGAGGAATGGATCACTTATTGGTGTGAGTAAACTTCTGTAGACACTATGGAACTCAGCATGGTGGTTTGCCAGAAGAGTAGGATTATATCAACATCAACTAGAGCTAATACACTCATGGGCATGCATATATATATATATATATATATATATATATATATATATATATATATATGTATTCCCAAACCCAAACGATACTTCATCCCAGCACATAGATATTTGCTCTTCTTCCTTGTTTATTGTTGCTATATCAATAATAGCAAAACATTGGAAACGGCCTAGATTTCCACTGACCAATGACTGGATAAATAATATGTGGTTCATTTAAACAATGGCATTTTTTTACAAAAAAAGTTTCAGTCTTTTGTTTTACTTTACTTCAATTTTATTTATTATGCATTTTTCATTTTATTCATGTATAAATAAATATATTGATTTATCCACATATATTTAACTTTGAGGGCATTTGTGTATATATTACGTCTCTGGGTTTATTGCTTTTATGGTATTTCTGAGTATGTGAATGAGTGGGTGTCTGTCTAATATCTCTTTCTGATGTCTTTTCCTTAGTTCTCTCTCATCATCCTGCCCTTTATGAAACCCCTTATTTTTCATTCCTCACCTACAAATTTATTTGTTAGCTATTCTAATTTTATATACGCATTTACAGCTCTTTGATGCATTTAAACCATTCAGTTGTTTACTCTCACATTTGAATTAGAAGTTACAAAATAATCTTAAAGTGAACATGCCTAAAATTAAATATGAGTTCCCTGATTACAACTAATAATTTCCCAGAGTGCAGTCTTGATAAAGGACCCATTAATTATAGTCATGCCAGTGAAATTCATCCAATCCATCTTTGCTTACCAGTCATTATAATTTACCAATGACAATTGTGTCCTCAAAATTTTTTATTGAACTTGGGCATCGTCATAACCCACACTAAGAAGACATGATGCTCTTGAGATGTCTCAAACCTTCCCAGAAACTGAATGTATCTACATATTTTCATCAAATCACCCATGTCCTGCAGATAATGAATAATAAATTGTATCTTCAAATTAAAACAAAAAACCAGCAAACACAAACAAAGAAGCAAAAGCAGTAGCTGACTATTAAACTTAATAGGCTCCAAAATCCCTTATACGAAAGCATTAGTTCAACAGATCCATGTTAGTGTTCTGAAATATCACTGTGAACTGGAACCCCAAGTGATATGTAAATACACTGACACATAACAAACTGATTTAATTCCTCTGTCTCCTGTAATCTACCTCTTCACAGGGTTGCTTTCTAACCAACCCATTTCATGCCTATGTACTTTCCTAAGTCTATTAATTCCCTCATTAATTCTAGAAGCTACCATGGTTAATGGACACTTTCCTTTAACCCACATTTCTAAACCCAAATATCTTTTCATTTCAAAGCAGAATTCTAGGAAAGCTGTTTTTATTCTCACTCTGTCTTGTACTTCACTTCACATCTTTTCTAGAACCTTTGACAGTCAAGTCACTGTCCCTTGCCCTTCAGTTTAACTAATCTTTCCAAATTCTACTGAACAAATAACATGTGCTCATCTCCCAGGGAGTAATCTCTGCGTGAAGGGGAGCAAAGTTCAGACCAGTCGAAGCAGCCCAGGTAGATGTCAATCTACTTTATTGACTGTGTCAAGATAACCAAGAAAGATGAGACACATTCAGGCATTAGATTCGAAAAAATGTTTTATCACAGAAAAGAGCAAGAAAGATCACTATCAAGAGTGGGTAAAGAGTTCCTTGTCCAGAGAATCTCACCCAGCAGAGAGCCTGTGCCAGGACATGGCACCTGCACTGAAAAAAAAAAAAGTCAGATTACCTACCACTGGGAACACTGCTGCTTTCAATTCTACCCTGTCTTGAGAGAAAAGCCTTACTATCCATGACTCTGAAATAGGGTAACTCTTGATGAAGACAGTTTTTTTTTTTTTTTGGTGTTGTGTTTTTAGATGTTAAAATTCAGCTATTGGAAATATATGTCTTAAAGATCACATTGTGGGGCCTATGATGACTGCCCTCTGAAAGACCAAACAATCAGCTGAGTCAGATACAGATATTTATACCTAACCAATTGACAGAACCCGCTGACCCCTGTGGTTGGATTAGGGAAATACTGGAAGGAGCTGAGAAGAAGGAAGACCCTGTAGGAGGACCAGCACTCTTAATTAAACCAGATCCCTGAGAACACTCAGACACTGGTCCACCAACCAGGTAGTATACACCAGCTGATATGAGGCCCCAACACATATACAGCACAGGACTGCTGGATCTAGGTTCTTAAGATGCTTCTAACAGATATAATAGTATCACAAAGACATTCAGATACAGATTTATAACTTAAGGTATCTTCCTTACAGTCATAAAATAAAGTTTGTAATAATTCTAAGGCTAGTCACATTATCTAAGGTATTCAAATGCAGTTCTCAAGTGCAGTTCTTAAAGAATACGGCAAAAGTCACAAAGATCATACTGATTATTGAACTTTATTTCTAAATTCTAATAATGTCAACATATTATAGTTATTTTTCTAAATAGGCCGTAAACAAGAGGCCTTTGTATAGCAGACTCAAAACTCTTTTATAAAGTACTTGCCTCCAGAAAAGTATTTTCTTAGTCCTAAGTGTTGCTAATCATATTAAAAACAACCTTTACATACTGATTAATATGTGTTAAAACATTTCATAGCTCTGAATTTTTAGCCAAAAATCTGGCTATGTTCATGTGAGAACTACTTTGATTTATTTTCACAGAAGTTTCCTTTGATGGTCAGTAGACTCTATTGTGTCTAGACCTGGGGCAAAACAGAATGTTCTAGAAGATCCCATTAGATTAAGCCATTATTAGCAGAACGCCATGCTTCATTATAGCCAGAAAGTAAAGAATAGAGTTTGGGGTCATGGGGATAGCAAGAGACAAGAAGTGAAGGAAGGAGAGGATGGGGAAAAGGAAGAAAGAAAAGAAAAAGAAAGGAGGATTGAGGAGACAAGGAGCAGGTGTAAGGTAGAGGGAAGGGAGGAAATAGCAGAATATTTTAAAAATATATGCCCTTTAATGGGATATCTGCATACCTATTTGCTTCATATCAGCCCATTCTTATTAAAATAGTCACTTAAATTCAGAAATTGATAAAGACATTAAATACATCTGAGTCATTGTAATCTAGTCTCTCCTACAAGCTTCTTCTGTATACATTGCATCATTTGGTACCTAGTAATTATTATTAATGATATAGTAGTGTATTTCAGAAAAAAAGTATAACATCCTAGGATTATTCTGCAGAATGAAATACAGGTCTATCTCATTTTCTTCAATTCATTGATATCATAATACACCACTATAGTTATAACTCATGTTTTCTCTCTATATTTACAAAAACAATGATAAATATGACCATTCAAAAATTATGAACACACAAAAACATTTCTTCCTTACCAATTAAAGTTGGTTCTTCCTTATGTCTTTCCTTGAGAGAATGAGTCTTCATATCCATATTGAACCAATCTTATCTCTTTTAATATTCTAATGTTTGCTTAATTAACAGCCTTCTTGACCTTAAATTCCTGATTATTAATTATATTTGTTTATTGACAATTTTATAATTATACATGATGAATTTTGTTCATTCTCACCCTTACAATCTGTTATCTTCTGCTTTTTCCACTCCCACTCCACCGGCTCTAAAAGTCACCTTTTCACATAAATGTATTTTAGATTGTTTTGTGATGCATTGGTTTAACCAGAAGCATTTATGTAACAATTGACCCATGTCTTTAAGAATCTACCATTAGATTATATAATTATATTAGATTATACCCTATAATAGATTATAGACTCTATACTATCACTAGTTCAAGAGGGAGTATTGAGTCATTATAAGCTTCTTTCTTATCCATGACTCTTCTAGCAGTCTTCTGAAGAATTGACATAGGTCACTAGAACTAATGTGATCTCTTTATTTTTTTAGGTGCCTATATCATGTTCATAAATGTTATTTTACAGCTCTTGTCTCATTTTGAATTTGCATTCTTCCTTTCTTCATTTCAGTGGTGTTTCCCAGTCTTAAGCTAAAGGGAGAGAGGGATACAAATACTTATTTTACAGTTGAACACTCAATATGCCACGTATTCTTAACATGTTGGAGAGTCATGAATCGCTTCATTCACTGCAATTAATGAAAAATTAATTAATTAATTAATAGTAATTAAATAGACAAACAAGCAAACAATAAATAAATTTGGCTTTAACTCCAATAAGAGAACACATGTTTACCCCCATTTCTTCATGTCACTAACACATTATTGAACACATTTCAACTGGTCATTTAATATCATAGTCTATAGTTTATAGTTTATAGCATTACAATTTGTAGGGTTCATACCTGATTAATAAGCAACCTGAAGTTTGGTACTACGAAAGCTAGCATGCAGATATGGATTTTCAATTAAGTTCCAACAACATATCTTTTGGATTTTAATTTAAACTATGTGCTACCTTCAGTAGTAGTGTCCTTTCCTACTGAAAAAAAGTGTATGTCTCTATGGGTTCTATCTCCCCTTTGTATTTTGGCTAATGTCATCCCCACTGGGTTCTGGAACCTCATGGCTCGCTGGTATGCCCCAGAGTAGAGGAATGCTAGGGTGCTGAGGCAGAAATAGGTGGGTGGGTATAGCAATACCCCCACAGAGTTATGGGGAGGGGGAAGCTGATAGGAGTTTTGTGGCAAGGATAATACCGTAGGATAATTAAATATGTCAATCATGCTTTTCAGTTAAGAAAAAGGGGTAAGTCAATTTAGGAGCCTCTATGACTTTCTGGCTAACAACTCTGACACAGCTTTCCAACACCTTGGTAATGAGACTTTCTTTATTGATTCATGGCATCTGCAAACAGGCCTATCCAGAAATGAAAGACATCATATCTAACTGTGTTACTAGAGGGTAGGTTATATATGGCTTTTTCTTATCACTTTTTTATTCTAATACTGCTCCAACACGTCATCCACTAGTTTCCTCTCTACTTTAAACAATGAGCAAACAGAGTTCTTACTCTTTATTTCTATTGTACCTATGTTCCAACACCTCCTATCTCTTTTTGTTTATTGGACAGTTTATGTATTTACATTTCAAAAGTTATCCCCTTTCCTGGTTCCTCCCTCTTCCATCCTCCCTCCCCTTATCTCTTAAAGTAATAGAATAGATCATGATATTGAGACTTAAATATAAATGTTAAAACCATGTAGATAATTACAGAAAAAAATAGTATTTTTACTATTTTTATTTGTATGTTTACATTTAATAAGTAAGTGATATATTTTGAAATATTGTCTTTATTAATTGATAATATGACTTTTTAAAGTACACTTACATTTATTCTCCATAGAGCCTACACTAATGAGACATGCAGAGTAATCTAATAGCTTTATACTTTCTGGATAATTGTTTCAATTAAACTCACATAAAAAAATCTTTTTAATGGATATTTTTATTTATTTATTTTCAAATATTATCCCCTTTCCTAGCTTCCCCTCCCCAACTCCCCTATCCCATCTCCCCTCTCTCTGCCTCTATGAGAATGCTCCCACACCCTTCCATCCTTCCCTGCCTCCCCGCCTTGCCATTCCCACAGGGGAATAGAGCTTTCATATGACCAAATGTCTCTTCTCCCATTGATGCCTGACAAGGTCATCCTTTGCTACATAGGCAGATGGAGCCACAGTTCTGTCCATGTGTAATCTTTGGATGGTGGTTTAGTCCCTGGGAGCTCTGGTTGGTTGATATTTTGTTCTTCCTGTGGGCTTGCAAACCCCTTCAGCTCCTTCAGTCCTTTCTCTTACTTAGGCACTGGGAACTCCGTGCTCAGTCCAGTGGTTGGCTGCAAACATCTGCTCTGTATTTGTCAGGCACTGGCAGAGTTTCTCAGAAGACAACTATATCAGGCTCCGGTCAGCAACCACTACTTGGCATCCACAATAGTGTCTGGATTTAGTTTCTGTATATGGGATAGACCCCCAGTGGAAAAAATCGTAATCAGAGATTTCGTTATTACTTATCAGAATTTGTTGCTGTATCAGATTTACATTGCTTATACATGTTCTTATATATTCCCTTTTCTTTTTCAAGATGTACTTTCCATGATACAAATAAAAAGGAAGCTGACTCAGTGTTCTCTATTTTATGTGCTGGTTCTGAGTTTATAGCTTTGGGATTTCCTTTCACAAACAAGGCAACCTAATTTGTTTCTATTTCTCATATGGTTATATATCTAAAGGTATTTTTATAATCAAAGTAATTAAGTTCATAAGAATATTTTGTAATTTGGCATATGCTTGTAGTAGGACAGAAAATTCAATGTATTATTTAAGTAAGTAATTTTTATGTTTTTAAAATTGTGAAGCACCGTCATGGTAGCATCTTTATGGATATATATATATATATATATATATATATATATATATATATTGTATATTTATTCTATGACTATTTTATTGCCTTTAATAGAATGACTTCTATTAAAATATTTTATATATTGTTTATATGACATCAAATTTACTACTACCTATATAAATAGATTGACATATAACTTAATGTAAGAAATATGCTACCTTAAAATATTGGTTTAAAGATATGGAACTTTCACATCTAATATTTGTTTAGTCTTATCTTTCATTGAAACTTGAATCTTAACTCAAAGAGAAAATGTTGTTATTGCAAATTTCGTGTCAAAAAACATGTCAGTTGTAAGAAGTTTTTCCTGATAAATTGGATTCTTTCTTTTTACAGCACCTATGCACCATACCATTTTTCTCTCTGACTGACACCATTTGCAATAGATATTCTATTTTTTTATTGTGCTTTTGCTTCTCTTCTCTTCTTTCCTAATACCCATAAAAGAGTTTTCCAAGTCAATGACTCATGAAACTAAAGTGCCTACTTCTGATCTAACATACGATTTGCCTGTGTAGTCTGGCCAATTTAGTATTCATTTCCTACAAATCCTTAGAAGAAGTCATTTTGTACACTTGAATATTATACGTTTCAGTTGTCAGTTGGCATACCTGGCAGTCTTACTTTCATTGTGGAATGTAATTTGTTCCTGTGCATTAGCTCTTGGATTTTATTTTCAATATATTGGCATAGTTTCAATACCCAAGCTAAACTTTGCTTACCCACCCACACAGTCAAGGGAATAAATAAAAGACATTTGAAATAAAAGAAGAAATACAGCTCGCTGTAACTACAAGTGCTATGTTCCTTCATTCTAAAGTTATCTAAGGATTTGTTCTTGATAAAGACATCAATATATAGTTGGCATAAGAAAATATGGTTCTGATACAATATCTTAGGGACCTTTTTTAAAGTATATTCTGAAATACCTCATTTCATATGGCTCACCCACCAGTACTGAACAGACCTAGCCAAATAAATATACAGAGATTTTTTTTCATTTTAGAACTTCATATATTTTATCTCTATTATGTGAATGTCATGAATATTTATTTATTTATTTATTTATTTTTATTCATTTATCTTTTATTGCCATCACAACCCAAACCCCTACTTTCTTCCCAGTTTCACCCTTAAAATCCCTCCTTTCTCTACCACCTACTCTTCTCCTCAGAGAGGGGAAAGCCCCATTGGGTACCACCTCACCCTGGGACATCGAGTCCCAGTAGACTTAAACACATCCTCTCCCTCTGAAGCCCAACTAGGTAGTCAAGTTAAGGGAACGGAATCCAATGGCAGGGAACTGAGTCAGAGACAGACCTAAATGAAGATTAAGCTGTACATCTTATACAGATATATAGGGAACCTAGGTCCAGTCCCTGCATGGTCTTTTGTTGGTGGTTCAGTTACTATGAACTCCCACGGGCCCAGTTTACTTCATTCTGTAGGTATTCTTGTGGTGTCTTTGACCTATCCAGCTTCCTCAGTTCTATACCTCAACTCTTACACAAGACTCCAAAGAGCTCAACCTGATGTTTGGCTGTGGGTTTCTGCATCAATTTTCATCAGATGCTGGATGAAACCCGTTAGTGGACATTTATGCTAGGCTCCTGTCTCCAACCATAGCAGAGTATCATTAATAGTGTTAGGGATTAGCTATCTTACATGACATGTGTTTTAAGTTGAGACAGTCATTGACTCGCCATTCCCTCAATCTCTGCACTATTTTTATCCCTATGCATCTTGTAGACAAGACAAATGTTGCGTTGAAGGTTTTGTAGGTGAGTTGATGTCCCTCTTTATCCATGGGAATCCCACCTGAACACTGGAGGTGGCCAATTCAGTCTCCAAATCCCCCTCAGAAATCTCAGCAAGGGTCAAGCCCATTGACTCCCCAGATCCATGCTTGCCTCAGGTATCTAGGTGCTGCAAGAGATGAACCCCATTGATTGTCATTGCCTCTCCCTCACTCCTCCCCACACTTGATTCCCACCCCTGCTCTCTCTCTCCATCTACTTTTTATGAATACTTGTTTTCTCTTCTGAGTGAGATTCACACATCCTCTGTTGGGTGCTTTTTATTATTTAGTATCTTTTCATCTAGAGATTGTATCACAGTTTTCATGTACTTTCTAGCTTATGCCCACTTATAAGTGATTATATTCCATGTGCATTTTTCTAGGTTTGGGTTACCTCATTAAAAAAAAAAAAAGAAAGATTGAATTAATTTCTCTTGTTTTACTCATAAGTTTCAGTTAAAAATATTCAAAGTCATAAATTTAGTTAATTATTAGTGTTTCTTTTGAATTTTATACTCGCTCAATGACTGACTATGGTATCATTTTAGTTACATAAAACAAGGGTCAGGTTAATCTTATTAAACTCATGAGTCAAGGGTGGGAAGATTGAAAATGAGGACTGGTATAGGTGTCACCTGAGAGGCTCTGCCAGAACCTGAAAAATACAGATGCAGATTCTCACAGACAAACATCTGACTGAGCCAGGAAACCCCAATGAGAGAGTTAGGGGAAAGACTAAGGAACTGAAGGGGATTTCAACCCCATAGGAAAATCAACAACATCAACTAACCAAACTATTCAGACCTCCCCAGGACTAAACCATCAACGAAAGTGTATACATGGAGAGAGCTATGGCTCCAGATGCATATGTAACAGAGGGTCAACTTATCTGTCATCAATGGCAGGGGAGACCCTTGGTTCTGTGGAGGCTTGATTTCTCATTTTAAGGGACACTATAGCAATGAAGGAGAGTGGGTGTATGGGAGGGGAAGCACCATCATCGGGGCTAAGGGGAGGCAGAAGGAGTGTGATGAGATGGAGGGTCACAGGAAGGTACACAGCATTTGAAATGTAAAAAATTAAAATAACCAATAAAAAAGAATGAAAGAAAATGAGAACCAGAACATATGGCTCCACTTTGGATAGGGGTCATCAATAACATGTGTGGTTATAGGTCTAGATATATAGGGCATTAACCTATTTTGGATATGAGATGCAGAAACAATTTTTCTCCTTCATTTGGTTTTGATATGTCATAACACAGGTTCTGTGTTTGGAGGTGATCAACATATCCAGAAAAGAAATTCCCAAGACTGATATTATGAAGAAATATGTATGGAAGATACATGCTATATTCCATGCTTCTTCTATAATGCCATATGTAAACAAGACATAAGAGAACTGGAGGAACTGATAACTTGTTTCCATGTTTTAAATACCTGAAATTTAGATTCTTTATCCATATGTGTGTTGATAGGTACAAGGGCCTCTTCCTTAATAATGAAGTGGACCACTAAACTCTTCTATCACCTTGTCATCTGCACTGATATAACTTCCAGTTTAGTGTTTTTATGAGATTCTTGAGTGTGTAAATGGGTGGGTCTCTGACTTTTGTGCCTTCTCTTTTGCTGTATTCATTTTTGTTTTTTTGTTTTGGTTTGGTTTTCTTTCTGGTCAAACTTCACTACAATGACTTTTATTTTATCTTATATTTTGTTAAATTTTAGAAGAGGCCATTCTCTCCTACCTATGTATCTGGAGCCATGGATCCCTCCCTGTACCCTCCTTGGTTGTGGGTCTAGTCTCTGGGAGCACTGGTTGGTCCAACCAGCTGAGTTGCTCTTCCTATAGGGTTGCAATCCCCATCAGTTCCTCCAGACCCCCTATCAGCTCATCTGACTGAGCTCAGGTAAAAAAAAAAGTTTTAAAACTCATTTTATGGCTTAGGATTTAAAAAAAGAAAGGCTATAGCATTTTCAGATAAAGGAATATTCTAAGAATTTACATAAGATTGTTGAACAAACAATAAAAATGGATGTACTTGAAATGCAAGCATATTCAATGCCCACATCTATTTTAAGCAAGCTAATAAGACTCAGAAAACTAAAATAGTTTGTCAAAGTTATTCTAATACTCTTCAAGGCAAAAGAAGCATATATGCCTATATGGCTCCAAACCATTTTAAGTTTCTAGGCTAGTATGTGTGTGTGTGTGTGTGTGTGTGTGTGTATATATATATATATATATATATATATATATATATATATATACCATTGTCACTTGCTACAAATGCACCATATATGGATAGCTCAGAATTATTTTGTTTCATAACTTTTTTGGTAGTGTACGTGTAATTTTAGTACTGATTAAAGAAAGATAAACTGAGGGCTAATCAGATGACCATTCAGTTTGACATGAATAATTCATATTTGACTATCTAATACTTCAAGACCAAAAAAGCAAATCTTGGAGACTGTATATCAGTCCAGCCTAGTCAAAACAGTGAGCTTTAGGCTCAAGGATTAACCAAGACTAAAAATGTAAGCAAGGAGCAGAAGAAAAAGACAGCAGAGAGACTAAACCACCAACCACAGAGTATACATGGAGGGATCCGTGGCTCCAGCTGCATATGTAGCAGAGGATGGCCTCATCTGGCATCATTGAAAAGGGAGGCCCTTGGTCCTGTGGAGGCTCGATGAGCCTGCATAGGGGAAAGCTAGGACAGTGAGGCAGAGGCAGGCAGGTGTGTGTGTGTGTGTGTGTGTGTGTGTGTGTGTGTGTGTGTGTGTGTGCGCGCACACGTGCACACATGTTATATAATATATGTATAAAACCTGTAATGGATATATAAAATCTGTATATAAATATATATATATATATATACATATATACATACATATATTTGCATATTTTTCATTTATTTTATTGAAAATTGATTCCTTATACAGTCTTTATGAGCTTATAGTCACCTTGTTTAGTTGATTCTGAGGTCATTATTCTCCTGTTGCCCTCATTCAATCTGGCTCTTACGTTCTTTCTGCCTCCTCTTTCATGAATGATTTCTTAAGTTCTCAGGTGAAGGATTTGATGGAGACTCCTAATTTAAATACATTCTTCTCATAATGTCTTGCTTAAGTCTATACACCCACTCCTTTTGGCTGCCTGATGAATCCTCACTGACAATGACAGAACACAACAATGATCTCTATATTAAAATATATTTGATGTTTTTATAAAAAGATAAAGAGAGGGGGAATTATTTTCTATGGAGGTGTGATGAGTTATGGGGAAAGAGGGTGCCTCCGTGGGCCTACCTGAGACATCCCTTCTTCCTGAGGGACCAGCCACACAATGGTATAGTATAGAATAGAGTTTATTCAGGGAAAGGATGGCATGGGGAGAGGAGTTAAGAGGATAGTAGGGCAAAGAGGAAGAGAGAAGAGAGAGAGAGAGAGAGAGAAAGAGAGAGAGAAGAGAGAGAAGAGAGAGAAAAGAATGAAAGTAGAGAAGAATAGAGACCATGAGGCACATGGTGGGGGACAACCAGGGGTGAGAGGGTAAGATCAAAGAGGCAGGGAGTGAGAGAGTGAGGAAGGGTCAATAGCCACTATTATAGTGTCAGGCATGCTTGGCTTTTGTCAGGTAACTGTGGGGGTGAAACTTAGACAGAATGCTAACAAAATTAATAATCATTTTATTATTTTTTTAGACCCATCATGATTGATTTTACCCTATATCTCTGCTGTATATAATTTTAGTTCTGAGCTGAGTGGGATATGGGTTCCTTCTCATGGTGTTAGCCTTAGATGAAATCAGACATTTTTTGTTATTCCCACAAGTCCCCTGCCACTACTGCCTGAGCATGTTTTGCAGGACAAATAGAGTGTAGGTCAATGGTTTTGTGGCTGAATTGATCTCCATGTTTCTTTCCTGTAGCCTGCACCAAGAAATAGCATCCTGTACCCAAAACACCAGAACATATAGTTGAGGAATCCAACTAGATACCAGCTCCCCCTCTCCATGTTCAAAGAACATGATGAAGCTATCCTCTGCATTGAGGCCTTGTTTATGGACCCTTTGTCTTAGCAACATCCTGGTTTGGTTTTTCTGAGATTTTCATGGGATTCCTTAGCCAACACACTCAATCAAATAAACAGTCCCAGTTACTATCATGAAGAATAGGATCTTTTTCATATATTCCAGGAAGTTTCCATTCACTACCCACCCTCAACAAGGCCAAGTGTTTTTCCTCCCATTCTCTTCCTTCCCTCCATCTTAGCACATATCTGTTCTATTTGCTTGTGTCTCCTCATACTCCAGCCCATGCATAAATTCTATTCTATTCCCCCTTCTCAGGATGATCCTTACATCCTTTTTAGAACCCTCATCATTATATAAAGAATATATATATTCTTTTAAGAACCCTCATCATATATAAAGAACCTGTTTGCTTCTAGGGACGTTGGCCTTGTTATGACTTACTTAATGGCTAATATACACTTATAAGTAAAACTATATTCTATTTTTTCTCTGTTACCTCACTCAGTTTGACTTTTTTCCAGTTCCATCCACTTGTCTGAAGATGACATGTTGTCATCTTTTAAAGAGATGAGTAATACTGTATTGTGTAAATGTATCACATTTAATTTATTTATTCTTGCTGACAGAAATCAAGGTTGCTTACAGTTTCTAGCTGTTATAAATTCAGTTGCTGTGAACGTGGTTGCGCAAGTGTCCTTGTGATATGATGGAGGCTGTAACTTGGGTCTTGAGGTAGATCAATTTCCAACTTCCTACAGAACTGCCAAATTGATTTTCCTAATAACTGCAAAAGTTTGCATTTCCCAAAACAATGGATAAATATTGCCCTTGTTCCACATTTCTACCAGCAAGAGCTGTCACTTATGTCATTGATCTTGGCCATTATTTTTGGTTTACAATCTTCTAATAGCTAAGACTGTTAAAGATTTCCTTTAACTGTTTCTCACTTGTTTGAGATTCCTCTATTAGAAAAAGTCTATTTAGATCTGTTACTCATTTTGAAATTGGATTCATTGGGTTTTTTGATATCTAATTCACACACACACACACACACACACACACTAATAAAAATATATTAGTACTATATCAGATGTGGCATTGTTAAAAAGTCTTCCCATTTTGTAGGCTGCTGCTTTTGCCAATGGTGGATGCCCTTTTAATTACAGAAAATTTTCAGTTTCATGAGGTGCTACTTATTGTTTATCGCAGTGTCTGTGCTATCAGATTTCTGTTCAGAATTTTGTTTTCTGTGCTAGTAAGTTCAAAGGTATTCCCAAATTCAATTATATCAGATTCAATTTACCTGGTTGTATGTTAAAATATTGGATCCACTTGTACTTGGGGCCTTTAGTATGTAGATAAATATGAATCTACTTACATTCTTCTACATGAGGCAATTCAGCTTGGTCAACACCATTTGTTGAAGATGCTTTCATATTTCCAATATATTTTTTTCTGGAAATCTATATCAAAATTCCAGTGTCCTAGATATGTCTGGATTTATGATGGGTCTTAACTTTCATTACATTGATTCACACACACACACACACACACACACACACACACACATATATATATATCAGTCCGAAGGTTCCTTAGAAAATTGAACATTGCACTACCTGAGGACCCAGCTATACCTCTCCCTGGGCATATACCCAAAAGATGCTCTAACATATAACAAAGACTCATGCTCCATTATGTTCATAGCAGGCTATTTATAATAGCCAGAAGTTGGAAAGAACCCAGATGTCCTTCAAAAGAGGATTGAATACAGAAAATGTGGTACATCTACACAATGGAGTACTACTCAGCTATCAAAACAATGACTTTATGAAATTCATAGGTAAATGGATTGAACTAGAAAATATCATCCTGAGTGAGGTAACCCAATCACAGAAAAACACACATGGTATGTACTCATTGATAAGTGGACATTAGCTCAAATGCTCAAAATACCGAAGATGCAATCCACGGACCACATGAAATTCAAGAAGGATGACCGAAATGCAGATGCTTCACTCCTTCCTTAAAGGGGGACAAAAATATCCATAGGAAGGAATAGGGAGGCAAAGTTTAGAGCAGAGACTGAAGGCCATTAAGAGCCTGCACCTCATGTAGTCCATATTTATACAGCCACCAAAACTAGATAAGATTGATGAAGCTAAGAAGTGCATGCTGACAGGAACCGGATAAAGATCTCTCTTGAGAGACACAGCCGAAACATGTCAAATACAGAGGCAAATGCTAGCAATAAACCACTGAACTAAGAACTGGACCCCCATTGGATGAATTAGAGAAAGGACTGAAAGAGCTGAAGAGGCTTGCAACCCTGTAAGAACAACAATGCCAATCAACCAGAGCTTCTAGGGACTAAAGCACTACCGAAAGACTGTATATAGACTGACCCTGGGCTCCAACTGCATGTGTAGCAGTGAATAGCCTTCGTGGGCCACCAGTGGAAGGAGAAGGCCTTTTTCCTGCCAAGGTTGGACCCCGAGTGCAGGGGATAGTTTTGATGGGGAGGCAGTAAGGTGGGGGGGTTGGATGGGGAGGGGAACACCTTTATAGAATGGAAGGAGGAGGGGTTAGGGGACTGATGACCAGGACACCAGGAAAGGGAATAGCATTTGAAATGTGAATAAGAGGAAATAGCCAATTTAATAAAAATGGAAACAAAAGATTGTTTCCTATATCCTAAATTTTCTGTTTTTTTTATATGTAGTTGAAAATTATCTATTCAATATTTGTAAAAATCATATTGGAACAATTAACGGAACTGCATTTAACCTGTTGATAGCATGTGGTAGGACAGCTTTTTTTTTTTTTTTTCTACCTTTATTCCACTGGTCCTTGATACTGGGAGTTCTTTCCATTGTCTGGTTTTTCAAAGATTTGAAATTTTAGTATCCATGACTTTCAGTTGCTAGGTTATAGTTACACCAATAGAGTTTAAACTGTTCAAAGCTATTTTAAACGGTAGTCTTTCCCTGATTTCATTTTCAGTTCATTTGTCATTAGCATACAGAGAGCTGATTTTTTTTTAAGTAAATCTTGTATCTCGCAACTCTTTTGAAAGAATTTCTTTCCTCTGATAATTCCCTGGTAGAAATATTAGGGTCACTTGTCTTATATATTCTATCAGATAATCTGTAAATAATGACACTGTGTCTATTTTGTCGATTTTACCAAAAAACAAACAAACAAACAAACAAAAAACTCTTTGTTTTGTTGACTAACTGCATTTTATTGTTTTTGGCACACAGCTTGTTTTCCTTGCTGTTTATACTTTTTGAATGTATTTATTTCTTTTTGTTCTCGAGCTTTCAGATTTCTAGCAACTGATCATCCAGTATATATATATATGTATATATTTAGGTCTTCAGGTCTATTAACTTTTCTCTTAGCACCTGTTTTGTGTGTGTACGTCCTGTAATTTGCTATGTATTCATTCTCAGGGCATTTTAGAATTTCTTCTTGTATTGGCCGCCCTCTTTTCGTTCAGTAGACAGTTGTTCAGCTCCCATGAGTTTGTATTCTTCCTATTGTCAGTATCCTGCTGTAAACCATGATAGTCTGACAGGATGCAGGGAGTTACTTCAATTTTCTTCTATCTGCTGAGACTCGTTTTCTGTCTAAGTATGTGAAAAATTTTAGAGGTTCCATGAGGTAGAGAATACAGGTATATTCTTTTGATTTTTTCGTAAAACTTTCTATAAGTATGCCAGGTCCATTTGGTTTATACTGTCTTATTAGCTCCAGTATATTTCTTTTGGTTTTGTCCCAGTGACCGTTGGTGAGAGTGGGGTGTTGAAGTTTCATTCCATTAATGTGTAAGTGTGTGTATCGATGTCTGTAACGTGTGATTTAAGCTCATTGTTTAAGGAACATGAGTGTCACTATGTTTGGGGCATAGATATCTAGAACTGAAATCTCCTCATGATGGATTTTTCCTTAGATGAACATTTAGTATCCTTCTAATCTCTTTCCATTTGTTTTCACTTACAGTCTATTTTGTTTGCCATTAAAATGGCTCCATCAGTTTCATTTTAGATCCATATGCTTTGAATATATTTTGCCTTTGTACCTTTATAGACACCTTTGTTTTAGGTTAGAAAAATTTCCTCTAAGACTTTGTCGAAAACATTTTCTGCACCTTTGACCTGGGATTTTTTTTCCTTCTTCTATACCTATTACTCTAAGGTTTGAACTGTTCATGGGGTCCCACTTATCCTCCATATTTTAGGTCAGGAGTTTTAATAGATTAATAATTTTCTTTAATTGGTATATTCATTTCTTTTATTGTATAAACACATATTCTCTCTTCCATCTTTTGTATTTTGTAGGTGATGATTGCCTCTTTAGTACCTGTTCAAAATGTTAAATTTTTTTCATTTCCAGATTTTCCTGATTGTCTTTTCATTCTTGTATTTATTTCCATTGTGAATATTAAACAGTTTTGTTTCTTTCAACAATATGTTTGTGTTTATATAACTTTCCTTAAGGGATTTATTCATTCATCCAATTATTTTAGTTTTCTGCATTTTTAAAAGGTGTTCATGTACTTCACTATCTTGATATAGACTATTTTAAGTTCTTTTACTTGCACTTCAGCAATTTTGGAATATTCAAGGCCTGCTGTGGTAGCTGAGCCCTAGAGGAGACATATTGCCCTGGATATTGTTGATTGTGTTTTTATGCTGTTTTATGTGTTTATGTGTTTTATACCAGATACCATCTAGGTATATGAGTTCCAGGTGAGGAAGGTTTATCTACTGAATTTTCTATTTGTTTTTTCTGCATGGGTGTTTTGATGATTGGTTTCAGTTTCCTCTCTGATTTTGGGGGAGACTGTGATGGATGTGGGTTGCCTATTTTCTTAAATAGTTCAGCTTTTTATATTCATAGGAAATGTCTGCTGATGTTGGAGGCTGGGTGTCTGTGCAAGAGTTGAATGAAGGAATGTTGGTAAAGAAGGTCTTTTTGATCTGATGGACATGGAATGAGTGAAGAAAGGAGACCAAAACGTGTTTCCACCTAGAGAACTGGGAATATGGTTTGACAGTTTGGATTTCAGAAGCAGTGAAAATTGGTTTGGGGAGAACAAAGAGAGAAGGAGGGAAGGTCTGCAGACACCGTCCATGGTTTTCTGGCAGGTGTGGCCCTTCTGTTTCATATCATCACTTAGAATGAATGCTTGCCATTGCCGTTAATTTTATTACCTATTTGAGAAACGTTCCCCTCTACCTTAGTGACAGTGTCTTTCAAACAACCAAGAACAATATTCTTGATTCTATCACCAAGAAGTGGAATTACCTAACATGATTTAGTTGCATACCTGTCTGTTACCTTTTGTCTATAGAAAAGTACTATGCCAACATCAGTTATTCATCATGGAGTGTCATTAAAAATATTGGTTCTACCCATTCAGAGCCTGTCCCACATGTGTGGTCCATACATATATAGCCACCAAACTATATAAGATTGATGAAGCAAAAAAAGTGCAGGCCAACAGGAAACGGATGTAGATCTCTCCTGAGAGACACAGCCAGAATGGTAAACAAATACATGGCGAATGCAGCAAAAATCACTAACCGAGAATAGGACCCTGTTGAAGTGAATCAGAGAAAGGGACTGAAAAGAGCAGAAGGGTTTGAGACCATCCCCAAACAACAATGGCAACCAACCTGAGCTTCCAGGGACTAAGCCACTACCCAAAGACGACACATGGACTGACCCTGGGCTCCAACCTCATAGGTAGCAATGAATGGCCCAGTAAGAGCACCAGTGGAAGGGGAAGCCCTTGGTCCTGCCAAGACTGAACCCAGAGTGAACGTAATTGTTGGGGGGAGGCAGTACTGGGGGAGAGGATGGGGGAGGAACACCAAAAAGAGGGGGAGGGGAGGGGCTAGGGGATGTTTGCCCGAAACCGGGGAAAGGAAATAACATTCAAATGTAAATAAGAAATACTCAAGTTAATAAAAAAAAAAAAAAATACTGGTTCTGCTCTTGAAACTAAAACATCACTTTTAAAGATATTTCAGCTACTAGTTTTTCTTAAATATATATAATTTAATCTCTATGACTAAATTCAAACAATTGATGTTAATATAAATATAAACGGCCTTGAACAAATGATACTGGTGTATCACATTTACAGCCACAAGAAGGAATATGCTTATTGTTAAGACTGTTCAGTGTTAGGAAGGAATATAGTCCTGAACTAACTATCAGTAACTACCTTGTTCATTAAAACTGTAACTTAAGACATGCAGTAAAGTGACCCATATTGCATGTAACCAAACACAATTAAAATTTCCCAAATTTTAATTAAGCTATTATTTTATATCCTAAGTTGGCCACAAATGTAAGGGAATTCTTTTGCTTCTGTCACCTAAATGTTGAAGTTACAAGTATATTGAACAGTACCTAGCTTGAAAATACCTTTCTTGTCAATCACTGCATATTAATGATGGATTTATAATGATACATGCTTTTCAAACTTGTGGTGTTTCAACAATGATTCAAGAATGGCAGTTCTGGAGCGATTCATGCCTTGCTGATCTTCTACACTGTTGCCTAGTGATGGGCAAGTACTACTTCCACATTGATGTTATTATTCTCTATATATCCTTATCCCACAAACCAGTTTTGTTTTCCCATATTATTCAGGAAACTAAAATCATTGTACCATTGTTATTGGACACTGAAGTTCAACACCTCAACATCACTTACATTAGGCTTTTAAATTTCTTTCTGCTCCCATTCCTGTGTGACAAGCAAATGTACAATTATTGCAAAACAACTTACTACATTAAAATTATTACTTGAGCTGAGGATAAATGAAGGTAACATTGTTTTGTAACTATGAGACATGCCTATAGGATTTTGAGAAAGTTAATCATCGTGTATATAATCTACAAAAGTCATAAAAGTATAGCAGAATTTATATTAATAAGATTTTAAATACGTGTACATGTTGAAAAGTACAACTCACTTTTTTATTAAAAATGTATATTTATTAAATATTATGTATAGGGATGTTATGCCACAGGTTTGTCTGTGCAGCATATGCATGAACTGTCAATAGCATCCTAAAATTGGTGTCAAGTCCCTGGAAATAATGTTACAGAGCACAGTAAGCCACTATATGGATGCTAGGAACCAAACTTCTTTTTGTTTCTTATTGGTGGTGGGTTTTTGTTGTTGTTGTTGTTGTTGTTTGTTTGGTTGGTTTTTTTGGTATTTCTTTCTTTCTTCTTTTTTTTTGGAGGAATATCTATTTTTTCAACACCTAAACTCACTATTTATTCTGTTTTATTCACCTTTATAAAAGCTGACCTTAGAAATTTGGGCAGACCCCATTAAATTAATTCACTTTTGAAATAGTGAACCAGTCAACACATTACTCAAGATATTCACAAATTTTGGTTTTATTTAATGAAATATAAAGAAAAAGTTTTACAAAATACACTGTTAATTAATTTACTGATATTCATTCATATGAAATCCAAAATCAATAAGAACAATACTTTGTAGGTGAACTATAACAATATATTTTAACATACAATGTTAGTCACCATGCCATCAAACACTAATATCAATTTCAATTATTAACAAAGCAAAATGTCAATAAATAGTAATTAATTTCTATACATTGTCAAATCAAGCATATTACATATACACATTACTTATATTATCCAAAATGTATAATTATATAATTAGTGTAGTTTTCTTTATTTTATGTCAAAATTTTTTTACATATTATATTTAGCAATAATATATTTCATTCTAAACCAAGTTCTCCATATGTAAATGAAAAATATAAAAAGCCAAAAATATTTCAAACTTATCCATGTATATAATAACTAAATAATCAATTTTTATGTATAGTATCAGTTTAAAAATTTATATATAACTGGTCCTATATTCATAAATTCAGATTTCTTAAAGGATTATACACTCAAGTTCCTTTCAAACACATCCATGGTGTCACAGTAATCAATTCTGTGTGTATGATTTACCACTTTAACTGGTGGCCTTCACATGTATATGTAAATATAAGCACACACATACACATATGTAATAGCATATACATCACATACCATCACATCTCTAATAGGATAAAAGAGGTAGTTGTTCAGTGTGTGTGTGCCTAAATGTGTGTTAGATATAATAAATACCATTGATCTGAAACAAATTAGTCCTGGAGATTTTCTCAATATCTAAAATTCTGATTTTTCAAAATGAAAACCTGAGTTGAGATTATGAGCATTCATGCAAAATAAAATCCCAGCACTGTAGTGCAGATGTAGTCCCCCATAAAGAACAAGAGCAATGGATGCAGAGACACATCTGGAACTTGGTGGCCAACCAGGCTAGCCAGTTCATCAACTCTGGGTGGACTGAGAAACCCTATGTCAACAAATTAGGTGAAAGTATTAAAATAACACAACTTTAACTGGTGGCCTTCACATGTATATGCAAATATAAGCACACACATACACATATGTAATAGCATATACATCACATATCATCACATCTCTAATAGGATAAAAGAGGTAGTGGTTCAGAACACAGTTTAGGATTATGTGATTGTGTGCTGAAGTATTGGAGATGACTCAAATTTTCTTTCAGTCCAGTAATAGGATATTATTTATAACAATTTTTTGTCTCTTCAAAATAGGTTCAGTTGATGATGGAGTAAACAAAGACTTGCCTTTTATACAGAAAACAAACAACAACAAAAAAGAAAAAGTCAACTGCTTGTAAAATCAATTTTAAGATGCTAATCTAGTTGCACTTAAATTAATTTTAACAAAGAATTTTAGTATGTAAGAAAGAGAAATATTTTTTTCTAAGGCCCTTCAGTAATACGCAAGCCACACTATATGCCTGGAATGTATTCCTGACATCTTTTACCTCCTAGTCACTTACTATCCATTCTTCCAAAAATGCTTGAATATTTATATTTTCTTAAAATATTCAAAGATACACAGAAAAGATAACAATAAATTCAAATGACATGTATTTTGCTGTCCTCTTTTATATTCTATTTCATTGTTTTCAGTCATAAAGAAGAAAAACACAAAGATGCCAGATTTCTTTTTATTAAAAAAGAATTAGCATTTATTTCAAAAGAAAAATAAATGATGTAATAATTAAAAATAATAAGTTTAGACTACAAAGCAAGGAAACTAAGGGAAATTATGTACATACAGTGTAATATGCACTAATGCACTTAACATTATTTTATGTGCACACAATATTTACTTACATTTGCAAAATTGACTGTATATTACCTGAAGAAAATATCAATATATTTTTAAAACTGGAAAACAAACAATTATATGAACATATCCAGTACCTATACAGTTTTGTTTTGATGAATTAAAACTAAGGACAAAAACAAGTCTGTAAATTATGTATATAATTTAATTTGTGGATGTTTTAATCTCCCCCATAATCTTCATCCATAAAGAGAATTTTTTATAAAAGAATAAACTATTATTTGATATTGGTTCTATAGCCTAAGTCAATAAAATATATAACAAAAAAGAGATGAAGTGATCCAGTGTCTAACATAAAGAAGGCAAGAAATTATGGAGTAAAAAGTCCTCTTAATCTAGAAGACAGAAGATCATGTATGTGGAAGAGCAAAAGCCTACTTAGATTTCTGAATTTCATACCCGTACCATCTTTCCTACATGATGCAGTATCAGAAAAGGACACCCCTAGAATAAAGTGTAATGCCTCCCTGTGTGAGTATGACACATGATCATCATATTATAATCACAGCAGTGCCCTTACATGTCAATTATCACCACTCTCTCTACTAACTTCACTTTGAGGTACAAAACTCAGTAAGTAACTCACATGGCTTCCCACAAATAACAATCATCTTCTAAAATTTCAAACACCCTTGGAGCCATCCTTTACACTGTCTCACACACATGTGTTGTGACAATTTAATCATTTTAGACCAAAGTGGTATATTCCTTTTCATTCCTTGTTGAGAGAAACAGCCTTTCTACCTGTTTTATCTTGTTCATGTGCACCTTCACCACTCATATCTCAGGAAAATATTTTGCTATAACTGTATTGAATAATTGTAGTTCTTAAATACAACTTTGGTCTTAGGCTGTAAAACCTCTAGAATGCTCTCATTGAAATTATTTTTCAAAACCCGTACCCTCTGTGTTACTTAGGATTTTATTGTTGTGAACAGACACTCTTATAAAGGAGAACACTTCCATTCAATGGTTTCATTAGGTTTTTAAAGTCAATTTTATGTGAATATTGTACTCATAAACAAATTTTTATTAAAAAGATTTGCTGAAGCTTGGTACTGTTAAAGACCAAAGAAGGCCATTGGTAAAGATAACACTTCAGTTGCAGTTGACATCCCAGGACTGAAGGGGTTAATCGAAGAAATTGAGGTTTGGTACCATGAAGAGAGTCTTTGAGAGGCTACTGGTGAAGCCTAGTTGCAGCAGAAGACCCCAGAGGACTGGAGATGCCAGTACCATTGTATGGCCTCTAAGAACAGTGTGGGTTGGATGGGGTGGGCATGGAGTGCAGTCAACTAGAACCTAGAGTGCTATACAGGGCAGAGCTTAGAGAAGAAATGCAAGGCTTTTAGAGGAACACAGTAGGTCATGTGTGGATCCCAATGGATAGACAGGGTCTCTGGTTGAGGGATGGGACCACTTACCCACACCAATATTATCTTCCACTCACCATTATCTCAAACCCTTTAAAGCTGATTCCACATATATTCTCAAGATTTCTGCATGAGTGAATTAGCAAGCTACCTGAGCTCTTTAGTAGTATCTTGTTCCTCCTCTTGGACTATGCTTCCTTCCTATGCTGGGGAGTCTTATTTGCCAGGTATGTTTAGAATCAACATTGAAAGGCCCTGAGAGACATAAGCATTATCTTTCCTGGTATCTTTTCCAAGGAAAGTCACTGCTGGTACAGCAGATAATGAAAGATTAATGTCTCCATATGAAGGTGGAAAAGGCAATATTTTATTAGGTGGAATGTACGTACCTTTCTACCAAGCATGGAAAGACTAATTCCTCATTTGAGATAAACCATTAAGAATTTGAGATATCAAAAATTTTAGCCGCAAGATGGTCCTCCTACACATCTCCATCCCAATTGCAAGATATCATTCTTCATGAATTAATGCCCCTACTTCAGAAAGCAACACCATCTGTGATGGTTTGTATATGCTTGGCCCAGGTAGTGACACTGTCGGGAGGTGTGACCTTGTTGGAGTTGGTGTTTTCTTGAGGGTATAGGCTTTAATATCCTTGTTCTAGCTGCCTGGGAGCCAGTAATCTTCTAGCAGACTTCCAATGAAGATATAGAGCTCTTCGCTTCTCCTGTACTATGCCTGCCTGGATGCTGCCATGTTCCACCTTGATGATACTGGACTGAATCTCTGAACCTGTAAGCCTTTATAAATTGAATGTTGTCCTTTATAAAACTTGCATTCATCATGATGTTTGCTCACAGCAGTAAAACCCTAACTAAGACAGAAGTTAGTGCCATGGAATGGGGTCTTGCTCTGATAGAACTCACCATGTTTTTGTTTGGAAGAATATGGATTTGGAGAGCAGCAGAATACTTTAAGTGGGGCATAATTGGTTACCCTAGTAGGAATATGGAAAACTTTTTGCTAAGGGTGATTTGAATTGTGTGGACCTAGCCAAAGAAGGTTCAGTGGAGAGTTTCAATATGTGGACTAAAGACTGTTTTTGTGGTATTTTGGTAAAAAAATATGGTTACATTTTTGCCCTTGTCTAAGGGGCTTCCTGAGACTAAGCTGACTAAGGAAGTCTCAAAAAACATTATCAGACTTTGTTCTCTGGTTAAGTCTCATGAAGAGCATTTTAAATAAGCATAGCAAATTGAGAAGGAAAAATATAAAATATACAGTTTGAGTATTAAAGGGGGCACCAGGAAGTGAAATGTACTGAATCCTATGTTCTAGGTGATAGCAGATTAAGGGAATGAGACTGTGGAGCAAGATCCTAAATTTAGATTGAGGCATGGTGATACACCCATTTTAATCCTGGGAGGCAGTTGTGTAGAACTCTGAGTTCAATGTCAATCTACAGAGCAATATCCAGGACAGACAAGATAAGGCAGTAAAAGAGTTGGAAAACAGAAAGACGGTAATAATGTAATAGAACAAGGGGACCACTTTCCAGCCACAGCAAGCAGCAGAACTTGGCAGCTTTGGACATATGGAACTTGCTTTAGTATCCAAAATAGAAGGAATTACTGGGATAATTGATGATGATTAGTGGAGCTAAGAAATTAGTGGTGATTAAGGAAAGACCAGCATCACTGAGGTGAATTCTTCTGGGAAGTGTTTTCTGAGAGCACAAAGAAGCTGTGTTCTAGGAATTGGGTGGTGGCAGGAAGTGAAAGGTACCCTGATTCCAGGTCAAGACAGATTGAATTCCCAGGGGACCCTTAAAGGGACAGCAGGTGAATTCCCAGCCTCCCAGATCAGGGTGTCACTAGCTGCAGCACCCCACAAACCCCTGTAGAGAGGTTTGAGACAGACCAATGGTTTGAGCAATGCCCCATGCCCCTCCTCCACAAGTGAGGGCATGACCACAGTTTACATAGACCTAAGACAGATCAGTAACCAAGGACAATGCCCCAAACCCCTCTTTCACAAGGTAGGACTTGACCACAGATCACATAGGCTCAAGGCAGATCAGTCATAGAAACAGGACCATGCTCCCAAATATGTAGATGAGGTCTGTCCCATCCAAAAACTATTTAACTGTTGTTTTCAGAATTAAAGGTGTGCAGGAATTATTCCATTGTCTGAGAGCTTCTGTCATAAGAACTGTAACACAGCTTCTTGGGGAAGAGATCTCTCCCAAAATTGCCACTAGAGGCTACCCTGCACCACTGACCTGTTAATCAGTCTCCTGCTGACTCAGCCTGGCCAACGCAACTGAAAGGCCAGGCAGCAACAGAAAGGGAAACAGCTGGCAGCTGGGGGCAGCAAAAGCTGTCCCCACCTTGCCTGAACCTGAGCACCTAGCTGGGCAAGAGATCACTGTGGTGAGCACCCCGGTGTGCGAGAACCCTACAAGAAATAGCCAGGGTTGGCACTTGTGCTTCAACTGTACTTGGTAATGTGTAAGAGTCACCCAGGTGGTACTGGTTTTAAAGGCATGAAGGGGTCATGAAAGAACATCTGAGGTTTGGCACCCTGAAAGGTCATGAAGGCTGTTCATGAAAGTACAGCCTCGGGTGTAGTTGATAATCCAGCACTGAAGAGATCATGCAAAGAATTTGAGGCTTGGCACTATGAAGAGAGCCAATGAGAGGCTACTGGTGAAGTCTAGTTACAGTAGAAGACCTCAGCATATTGGAGATGCCAGTACCATGGGATGATCACCAAGAACAGCAGCAGCAGTGGAGTAGGTAAACATTTGCTTAGAGTGTTACAGAGGGCAGAGCTGAAGAAGTGATGCCAGACCTCTGCAGGAGCCCAGAACATAATTTTTTGGTCCCAGACATTGAAACAAGAAGCTGTAACATTGATGTTTCCTTTGGACTTCCAAGATTTTCAAGATGCCAGAGCTGTAGGCTATCTGTTGAGGAAAGCTGCTATCAGGGAGTGGAAATAGCCCAGCAAAAAGAAGTTTGTTGCAGTCAACAAAGATGAAAAAGGAGTTGGAGATCTGAAGTCTTTGACATCAGACATGGAGATGCAGAGTTTGGAGTTGGTCCAGCTGGTTTCCTATCTTGATTCAGGGATTAGAGTAAGTGTGGCCTTATGGGTGTGGGTTAAATACCCTTGTCCTAGCTGCTTGGGTGCTAGTATTCTGCCAGCAGACTTCAGATGAGGAATGTAGAACTCTCAGCTCCTTCTGTACAGTGCCTGCCTGGATGCTGCTATGTTCCAACCTTGAAGATACTGGACTAAATTTTTATATATGTAAGACAGTCACAATAAAATGTTGTCATTTCTAAGTCTTAAATTGATCATGGTGTCTATTCACAGCAGAAAAACCCTAACTAAGACACCATCCATGAATGGCACTTTAATTTTTTTGGGGGGAGGGGATTCTATTGATCTTACAATGAGGGCCTTAGTATAATTTTCTGCAACTTGAGCTTTTTGGCTGCCAGAGTGAAGATTCTCTTCTATGACATATTTAGAAAACTTAAGACACTTTCTGTACATCTGTAGCCAGTCAATTTTATCACAGAGATCATTGTTGTCCTTCACTGTCTTCTCAGATTCTAGAAATTGTTTAATTTTATCAGAGTGCACTCATTAGCTTTGATATGTTTTTTCCAGAGATTTTAGGGCAATTATCAATTTCCTTGTTTTGTTTTTCTACGAATTTCCAAAAATTTTATACTGACATTCTATGTTCATTGCCTCTCATAATGAGTGAACCAGGATAATAAAATGCAGTTGTCCCCTTTAGATTTCAGTATTCTCCAAGCATCTAGATGTTTCAGTAACTGCAACGATTTCAATTACATTACATATTAACAAATTTTAAAACCTATTCCATATACATTTTTTTTAAAAAAAATTATCCTTTAGTTCTGTTGTTCGGAACCAAAATCTTTATCAATGTTGTTTCTGTGGAAGACCAGAAAATATATAATATATATTCTATAAAGGATTTCTTAGACTGGGTTGCCATTTGTGGTCCAGCTAGTCCAACAATGAATATTTATCAACAGAAAGTCCAAAAATTTAATATTTTTCAGTCCACAAATTGGATGCCTTATCTGGTCTTAATTATATACCATAATCTCGAAAATGTTGGCTCTAATGCCAGAGAACTAATGGACTTGATATCACGTGAGATCAAAAAAGAAAAGAGAGCAAAATTCTTTCCAAATGAGTCCTTCGTTTAGGCACCAGCAGAAGATATTGACAAGATGAAAGGTGTATCTTCCCATCTCAAAATAACTAGACTAATAGCCAGTCTCCCCACTTTAAATGAAAACAACCCCTCTTAGCTAAACTTAAGACACTCAGGTTGTAGTTAATCCCAGATATAGCCAAGCTGACAACCAAAACTAATCATCACTTGCATCAACAATCATATTCTCTAATGAAAAAATAATATCTAGGGGAGAGGAAGTCATTACTTTCTTTCATTAAGTAATTTAGTTTTTGGCAATTTTACATATGTATATAATGAGTTTTGATTTGCTTGTGACCTGTGATTGTTAGTTTGTATTAACCTGACATAAGCTAGAACTATTGAGAAGAGGAAATCACAACTGAGAAAATGTTTCTATAAGATATTCTTCATTGTCAGAAGTCAGTGAAGTGATGTCATCACAGTGGTTAATGCAGAGAGCCCAAACCCACAGGGGTCAGCCACTCATAAACAGGTGGTCTTAGCTGTATAAGAAAGCAGGCTAAGCAGTCCACGAGGCGTGACCAAGCTAGTAAGATGCACTTCTGCATGTCTCTGAATAAGTTGCTTCCTCAAAATTCCTATCTCAAATTCTTCCTGTGACTCCACAGGATAATGAGCTATGTCTCAGTTACAGTTTTACTGCTGTGAACAGACACCATGACCCAGGCAACTTTAAAAGGACAACTTTTAATTGGGGCTGGACCATATATTCAGAAATTCAGTCCAGTATCTTCAAAGGGGAAACATAGAATCACGCCAGCATAACAGGCATGCTATAGGAGAAAGTGAGATCTGCATCTCCATCTGCAGGTCTCTAAGAGCAGACTGATTTCCAGACAGCTAGGACTAGTATATTAAAGCCCATACCCACAGTGACACACCTACTCCAAAAGGGCCACATCTCTTAATAGTGCCACTCCCTGGCCAAAATATATACAAACCATCACAGGCGACAAGCATAAAAAGAAAATAAATAACAAATAAACAGAAAAACCCAAACACGAACAAAACTTCCCTTTCCAAGTTGATTTTAGTCATGGTATTCTGTCACAGCAACTGAAATCCTGAAACATATCCCAACCCTCTCTCATTACTTTATTTTTTGATGCATGCCTTCTTTCCCACTATTCCTTTGTTCCTTTGTCACATTCATGATGATTAATTGTGTTTCTATTTGGTCTTAGTAATTCACTTGTGTCTATTTAGTACACAAACAAGAACAGTGGTTTCTCAGAGAACATTAGGAGTCAGGTCATCAATACAGAGAAGAATCAAAGAAATCTTTCAAAATTCTAAATTAAGAGTTCTTGTTTATACTGTATCATATCTAGAGTGTGGAATTTCACAATACTTCTCCCTATAGTCAAGCACTTATATCCAGTCTTCTGAAATATTACTTGGACATGATGAAGTATAATATCATGACTTATTTAGAGCTGAGCCTTTATCTGTCATTAATTGTCAGCATCTTGGCCAGGCATAGGTCTGAAGTCACCATTACTCACAACAAATAGATACTTCCTCTAACGACTTGAGATTAGCATTTATCTAAAATGTAAATACAGTTATTTACAATGCAAGATTTCCACATAGCAATGGTGTGTCCCTTTGAACTTCTATATCCCTTATGACTCCACAGTGCAATTCTGCAATAGATACTACACTACATATATTCTGTATTGTAGCTATCTATATTATTATTACTCATGAAATTCTGTATTCATGTACAACCTAATAGGTTCACAGCAAGTGGTGAATATAGTTTAATTATTTTTTATTTCAGTGATACTGATGCTGGCTTCATCATATTATATTTATGATTAATAAGAATTGGCAATTCTTAAATGTATGGACATGGTCTATTAACAGAAATGTCTAAATTAGTGTTTGTGCTAGCAGGAAATTGTAACTTTAATAGCATATTTTATCATTTGTACCTGATATGGCATGCATACCCATAAATATGCATTTGCTTTGCATTTGTAGCCTGACTTCTTTACAAAGAATTAAGTAAAAGTAGAAACAGACACCTACATTTTTTGTGTCATTGCATTAAGATAATTTGAAAATAAAATTAACAATGTTTTAAATTTTTCTTAAATATTTTATTTACATTCTATCCACATCATAGGTTCTCCTCCCTCCTAGTCCCTTCCTTTATTCTCTTCTTCCCTTTGACCAACCCTTCCTTTAAACTCAGAAAAATGCAGGCTTCCCCTGCATATCAACCAGCATAGACATATCAAGTTGCAGGAGTCTCGGTACATCTTCTCCTATTGAGGCTAGATAAGGCAAACCGGGTATAGGAAAGGGATCTAAAGATTGGCAGGAGAGTCAGAGGCAGCCCCTATTTCTGCTGCTATGAGTGCTGCATGAAGGTCAAACTTCACAACTGTTAAATATGTGCAGAGGACTTAGATTCATCCCACACATGCTCTCTGGTTGGTTGTTCACTCTGTGAACCCCTAAGGGCCCAGGTTAGTTGATTGCCTGGTCTTTTGGTAGTTTCCTTGACCTCTCAGGCTCCTTCTATCCTCTCTCTCACTCTTACACAGGATTTGCTAAGATCCACTTAATGTTTGGCTGTGAGTCTCTGCATCTGTTTCTGTCAGTTGCTGGATGAAGTCTCTCAATGATAATAATGATAGTTATACTAGGTCCCTGCCAGCAAGTATAGCAGAAATGCCATTAATAGTGTCATCCATGGACTCTGTCATGGCCCGAGTCTCAAGCTGGGCCAATCATTGCCTGGACATTCCATCTTTGTGACTGCATATGCTGTAGGCAAGATAATTTATGGGGCTAAGGTTTTGTGGCTGGGTTGGAATACCAATACCTCCACTTCAAGTCTTGCCTGGTGCCAGAAGATGGCTGATTTCAGGTTCCATATACCTTATAGCTAGGAGTCTTAGGTATAGTTGCTCTCACAGATTCCTGGGACTTTCCATTGTTTTAGATTTGTACTTCACCCCAGAGGTGCCCCTTGCCCCAACAATTCCAGTTCTTTCTCCCAGTGCTTTCTTCATCTTACCTCAACTTGATCCCCTTAGTTGCCTTCCCCTACCCAGTCCCCTCCTCCATCAATCTCTAACATAGATTCATGTTTATTGCATTTTGCCTTCTCAGTGAGTTAACTCATCATCCCCTGGTCCCCTCCTGCTACTTATCTTCTTTGTTTCTGTAGATCATAGCATAGTTATCCTGTAGTTTATTGCTGATCTCCTCTTATTAATGAGTACAAACCATGTTTGTCTTTCTGACTGGTTACCTTACTGTCAGGGTCATCTCCTCTATTTGTCTGACAAGTTTGGATGAAAATTCCATGTTGTCATTGTATTTAATAGCTGACTAATCCATTGTGCAAATGAAATTTTTTAATCTATACTTTGGTTGAGGGATATCTATGTTGTTTCCAGTTTCTGGCTATTACAAAAAGGCTACTGTGAACATAGTAAAGCAAGTGTCTGTGTTGTTATAGAACTGCTTTGTGGAATGTGACCAGGAATGATATAGATGGATACTGAGGTGGAATTATTTCTGGTTTTATGAGAACTGCCAAACTGATTTGCAAACTGATTTGTCAAAGTGATTTCCATGGAGGAGTGTTCTTCTTATTTTATATCTGTCTCAGTTAAGGTTTTACTGCTGGGAAGAGACATCATGACTATTGTAACTCTTGCAAGGACAACATTTAATTGGGGCAGCCTTTGAGGGGTTCATTATCCTCAGGGCAGGAGCATGACAGCATCCAGGCAGGCATGGTGCAGAAGGACCTGAAAGTTCTGCATCTTTATCTGGAAGCTGCTAGAAGAAGACTCCCTTCCAGGCAACGAGGCTGATGGTCTTAAACCCACACTCACAGTGACACACTTCGTCCAACAAGGCCATTCCTCCTAATAGTGGCACTCCCTTGGCCAACCATATAGAAACCATCACAGCATCCTTGCCATCATGCACTGTTACTTTAGATTTTTATCTCCACCTGTTATACAACCGACTGTTGTTAGATGGAGTCTCAGAGTCAATTTGAATTGCATTTCCCTGATGACTTAGGCTCCTAGACATTTCTTTAAGTGCGTTGTGGCCATTACAGATGACTCACTTAATAATTATCTGTTTAGATTTGTACCCATTTTTTAAAAATTGGTTTATTTTGCTTATTGATAGCTCATTTCTTGAGTTCTTCATATATTTGGATATCAGCCATCTGTTGGATGTAAGGTTGTAAATATATATTCCCATTCTATAGGTATGTATGGTAAGAAGATGGCCATTTTCAAAACAGAAAGAGAACGTTATAATAGCAGAGTGAATTTCAGACAGTGCTCTAGTTACTACCCAAGAAGATAACAGAGTATTCAATCAATGTGCTTCTCAGAAATAATGATAGCAGAGAAAGAATGCTATGGATTCTGGAGAAAGACTGCCTGCATTCAAATCTTGGCTCTGATACTTGGTCTTTGTTGAGCCTGGAGCAAGCCACTTGGTAATACAGTGTTGTCAGTATGATGAGTAGACTTTGATATTTAAGTAAAATCAGTTTTTAAATTTAATATATATATATATATGTATATATATACATATATATATATACTGAAGAAAATGTATTAATTTAAATTAAATTACACTCAAATATAACACTGTAGTGTATTTTAAGTTATTTAATTAGATTATACATTAAACTGTTTCTTTTAGTTCAGTTATCTCAATGTGTTTTGTCATAAAAATGTCACAAAAGTATATTTTCATAATAAATTAATATGTATATTCCCTTTGGTAATGAATGTTTTTCAGAAGAGCACATAAAATATACAGCAAAGAGAAATCTTGTTGGAAGTATATTTTATTGATTTTACTTTTTAATAGTGTTTCTACAAATAACATTTTTGCAACAGTAAGAAAATTTTAAAGTGTAAACATAAATTCTGTGTGTCATTTAGTAGATAACTTTGAATCCATAAATAATGCAATTAACATATGGTCTGCCCTGCATGTATTTTTTAGAATAAAACAAGTATGTTTATTTTAAAATATATATGAAAAAATAAAATTAACTTTCAAAACATTATTTCTAATATCATTCTAACCACCCCAAGTGTAATCCTGTTTCATGGAAGATATAATTTTAATTTAGCCTAATGGTTTTAATACTGAGGAAATGTATACTATTGTCAAAAGGTAACAAATTACACACTTCTTGTTTATGTATACATATCAAACTAAATATACATGTTATCTTTGAGTATTTAATTATTTTTACTTATTTATTGAGAATTGGTTTTATGTTGTAGGATTAACAAGATAATTCTACTTTAATCTCAACAGCAATGGCAATTCGTTTGATCTTCCACTTCCTTTAACATTAAATATAGTATTTTATGTTTATTGAAAACTGCATACAGTACTAACAATAATTAAGTATCAATGAAAAATAAAACTAAAGTAAGACAAAGTACTATGCCCCGAACTGCTGGGCAGTGGAACAGGGTTTGGGGGTTCGCCTAGGAGAGAATGGGGGACAAGAGACACAAAGAACGCATAGCAAGTCAAGAAGTCTGATCAAGTTGACAACTTTTAATTTTTTTTTTCAGGCAGAAGATAGACTGGTAGAAGCAAGATGTGAGGAGGGGTTAGGTAACCACAAAAGAATGGGCCTGCCTTGATGACCAGGATATTGGCTGGGTAAATCGGCCAGCGGGAAGAGCAAGAGGGTGGGTTGCTTAGTGACCTGACCACCAGTGCTAAGCGACTTGACCACTAGTGGTAAAGGCCCTGAAAACCAAATTTATTCTATCTATTGAGTTCAAGCAGAACTGCACGTGCAGGCTTAGGTAAGGCTGCTTTGATCTAACATAAAGCTATTGCTTTTGATCTAACATAAGGCTAAAATACAATTACTTTTTAACATGAAGGCTGCCTCTGCCATCTTGAGGCTGCTCCTAACAGTAACCCATCTTTCAGGCAAAGTGGAAGGCTTCATGGGAAAGCATTTTTGCCAATTACATAAACAATATAGTGATAATATCTAAAACATGCAAGGAATTCAAAAGATAAAATACCTCGAGAAATAACTAATTTGGGACTTCATTGGAGAAGCTAATGCAAGGATTGTAGGAACTGAAGGGGCTTGGAACACCATAGGAAAAACAACAATATCAACCAACCAGACCCCCAAAGCTCTCAGGAACTATACCACAAACCAAAGAGTACATGGGGCAAGAAGTGCATTGCTACAGCAGATATGTAGTGGAGGATTGCCTTATCACTGAGAGGGGAGACTTGTTCCTGTGGAGGCTTGTTGATCCAAGGAATGGTAGTGAGCTGAGGCAGGAGTGAGTAGGGTAGGTGGGTGTGGTAGTACCCTCATAGAGGCAGGGGAGGGGAAGGTGACAGGGAGCTTGTGGAGGAAAAAATGGGAAGGAAGATCACATGTGAAATGTAAATAAGGCCCAGAAATGAACTGATCCCAACCCATAGCCCCCTGCTACCAAATCCCCTGGGGTAGAGAGCTGTACACCCAGAAGTATGGACCTTCTAGAGACCGCAAAACAGACTTCCATATCTGCCCACATTTACCCACATCTGTGGTCCAAGAGGAAACTGCATAGTGCCTCTGGACACAGGAATATAGGAACAGTAAGATTCAGGTGATCTGGAACCTCAGAAGTGTGGACACTCCTGAGAAATCAGAGGAGACTACCCTCTGCCCACATTCTCCACCCAAAAATGGAATCACCTAATACCAGCTGTACTCACTGGGCACAGGGACCTAGGAGCAGTCAGGGGCAAGATCCTTCTGATTCCTGGCTGCAGCAAGAGGTGAAAGACAGTCACAAGGATTGCCTACACACCTGAGAGCAGAGCACTTTGTTCACAGAAACTGCTGAAAGAAAACAGGAAAACAGGTCTATAGGAGTGCCGACACAGAAGCCTACAGGAGGGTCAAACCACTGTCAGAAACAGCAAGACAAGCTAAAACCAGAAACAACTTGATGATGAGAGGCAAGCAGAGGAACATGAGCAACAAAAACCAAGAATACTTGGCAATATCAGGATCCATTTTTCCCACCAAACCAAATAATGGGTATCCAAATACACTGTAAAAGCAAGACTTAGATTTACACTCACATTTTATGATGATAATGGAGGACATTAAGAAGGACATAAATAACTCCCTTAAAGAAACACAGGACAACACAAGTAAACAAGTAGAAGCCCTTAAAGAGGAAAAACAAAAATCCCTTAAAGAATTACAGAATAACAGAGCCAAACAGGTGAAGGAATTGAACAAAACCATTCAGGATTTAAAAATGGAAATAGAAACAATAAAGAAAGCACAAAGGGAGAAAACTCCTAGGAAGAGATCAGGAGCCATAGATACAAGCATCACCAACAGAATACAAGAGATAGAAGAGAGAATCTCAGGTGCAGATGATACCATACAAACATCGACACAATCATCAAAGATAATTTAAAATGCAAAAAGCTCCTAGTGGGAAACATTCAGGAAATCCAGGACACAATGAGAAGATCAAACTTAAGCATAATAGGTACAGAAGAGAGTGAAGACTCTGAATTTAAAGGGCCAGTAAATATCTTCAACAAAATTATAGAAGAAAATTTCCGTAACCTAAAGAGAGAGATACTCATAAACATACAAGAAGCCTACAGAACTCCAAATAGATTGGACCAGAAAAGGAATTCCTCCTGTCACATAAGAATCAGAACACCAAATGCAGTGTGGGAAAAAAGTCAAGTGACATATAAAGGCAGATCTGTAAGAATTACACCAGACTTCTCAGCAGTGACTATGAAAGCCAGAAGATCGTGGACAGATGTCATATAGACCCTAAGAGAACACAAATGCCAACCCAGGCTAATATATCCAGGAAAACTCTCAATTAACTAGATAGAGAAACCAAGATATTCCATGATAAAATCAAATTAATAATATCTTTCTATGAATCCAACCCTTCAAAGAATAATACATGGAGAAATCCAATACAAGGAGGTAAACTGACCCATAGAAAAAGCAAGATAGTAATCTCATTGCAACAAACCAAAAGAAGAGAGACACAGAAACATAATTCCACCTGTAAATATGAAAATAACTAGAAGCAACAATCACTATTCCTTAATATCTCTTAATATCAATGGACTCAATTCCCCAATAAAAAGACATAGACTAACAGACTGGATACAAAAAGAGGACCCAGCATTTTGCGGCATACAGGAATCATACCTCAGAGACAAAGACAGACAGTGCCTCAGAGCAAAAGGCTAGAAAACAACTTTCCAAGAAAATGGTCCGAAGAAACAAGCTAGACTAGCCATTTTAATATCGAATAATATCATCGTTCAACCAAAAGTCATCCAAAAAGATAAGGAAGGACACATGATAATCATCAAAGGAAAAAATCCACCAAGATGAACTTTCAATCTTAAATATGTATGCTCCAAATGGAAGGGGAACTGCATTCATAAAAGAAACCTTGCAAAAGCTCAAATAATACATTGAACCTCACACAAAAATAGTAGGAGATTTCAACACCCCATTCTCATCAATGGACAGATCATGGAAACTGAAATTAAACAGAGACATAGAGAAACTAACAGAAGTTATGAACCAAATGGATTTAAAAGATATGTATAGAACAATTCATCCTAAAACAAAACAATATATATTCTTCTCAACACTTCATGGTACCTTCTCCAAAATTGATCATATAGTTGGTCACAAAACAGGCCTCAACAGATACAGGAAAATAGAAATAATCCAATGCATCCTATCAGATCACCAAAGACTAAGGCTGGTCTTCAATAAAAACAATAAGGGGAGAATACCTACATATATATGGAAGTTGAACAATGTTCTACTCAATGACAACTTGGTCAAGGAAGAAATAAAGAAAGAAATTAAAGACTTCTTAGAATTTAATGAATATGAAGGCAAAACATAACCAAACTTATGGGACAACGTAAACCAGAGTTAAGAGGAAACTCAGAGCTCTAAATGCCTCCAAAAATAAACAGGAGATCATATATATTTAGCAGCTTGACAGCACACCTACAAGATCTACAACAGAAAGAAACAAATACACCCAAGAGGAATAGAAGGCAGGAAATAATCAAACTCATGGCTGAAGTCAACCAACTAGAAACAAAAAGGACTATACAAAATCAACAAAACCAGGAGCTGGTACTTTGATAAACCCGTAGCCAGACTAATCAGAGGGCACAGAAAGTGTATCCAAATTAACAAAATCAGAAATGAAAAGGGAGATATAACAGAATCTGAGAAAATTCACAAAATCATAAGATCCTATTACAAAAGCCTATATTCATCATTACTGAAAAATCTGAAGGAAGTGGACAGTTTTCTAGACAAATACCAGGTACCAAAAGTTAAATCAGGAACAGATCAACCATCTGAACAACCCCATTACTCTTAAAGAAATAGAAGCAGTTATTAAAAGTCTCCCAACAAAAAAGAGCCCAGGATCAGATGAGTTTAGTGCAGAATTCTATCAGACCTTCATAGAAGACCTCATACCAATACTATTCCACAAATAGAAACAGATGGAGTACTACCAAATTCCTTCTATGAAACCACAATTATTCTTATACCTAAAACACTAAAAGACCCAACAAAGAAAGAGAACTTCAGACCAATATCCCTTATGAATATCAACCCAAAAATACTTAATAAAATTCTATCAAACAGAATCCAAGAACACATCAAAATGATCATCCATCATCATCCATTATGATCGAGTAGACTTCATGTCAGGGACAAAGGGATTATTAAATATATGGAAATCCATCAATGTAATCAACTATATAAACAAACTCAAAGATAAAACACGTGATCATTTCATTAGATGCTGACACAGCAGTTGACAAAATTCAACACCTGTTTTTTTGGAAAAGGTCCTGGAAAGATCAGGAATTCAAGGCCCATACTGAAACATAGTAAAAGCCATGTATATTAGCTAATATCAAACTAAATGGAGAGAAACTTAAAGCAATCTCTTGAAGCAAAAGAATGCCCACTCTTTCACTACTTATTCAATATAGTACTCAAAGTCCTAGACAGAGCAATCAGACAAAGAAAAGCAGTCAAAGGAATACAAATTGTAAAGCAAGAAGTCAAAATATCACTATTTGTTAATGATATGATAGTATAATTAAGTGACTACAAAAGTTCCACCAAAGAACTACTAGACCTGATAAACAACTTCAGCTAAGTGTCTGGATATAGTTTTAACTCAAACAAATCAGTAGCCTTCCTCTACTCAAAGGATCAACAGGCTGAAAAAGAAATTAGGGAAATGACACCTTCACAATAATCACAAATATATAAAATACCACGTTGTGACTCTAACCAAACAAGTGAAAGATGTGTATGACAAGAATATAAAGTCTCTGAAGAAAGAAATGAAGAAGATCTGAGAAGATGGAAAGACCTCCCATGCTCATGGAGTGGCAGGATTAATTTAGTAAAAATGACAATTTTGCCATAAGCAATCTACAGATTCAAAATCCAATCCACATCCAAATTCCAACTCAATTCTTCTTAGAGATAGAAACAGTAATTTACAAATTCATTTAAAAAACAAAAACCCAGGATAGTAAAAATTCTACTCAACAATAAAAGAATTTCTGGGTAAATCACCATTCCTGACTTCAAGCAGTAATACAGAGCAATAGTCATAAAAACTGTATGGTATTGGTACAGAGACAGGCAAATAGTTCTGTGGAACAGAATTGAAGACCCAGAAATGAAGGCACACACACTTAATATTCACTTGATCTTTGACAAAGGAGCTAAAATCATCCAATGGAAGAGAGAGCATTTTCAACAAATGGTGCTGGTTCAACTGGGGGTCAGCATGTAGAAGAACGCAAAGAATCCATTCTTATCACCATGTACAAAGCTTAAGTCCAAGTGGATCAAGGACCTCCACATCAAATCATAAACACTCAAACTAATAGAAGAATAAGTGAGGGATAGTCTCGAACACATGGTCACTGGGGAAAAATTTCTGAATAAAACACCAATGGCTTATGCTCTAAGATCAAGAATTGACAAAAGGGACTGCATAAAACTGCAAAGTTTCTGGAAGACAAAAAATACTGTGATTAGAACAAATGAGCAACAAACAGTTTTGGAAAATATCTTTGCCAATCCTACATCTGATAGAGGGTTAATATTCAAAATATACAGAGTACTAAAGAAATTAGACTCAAGAGAGCCAAATAACCCTATTAAAAATGGGGTACAGTGCAATGCCCACCTCGTCCAGCAAGGAAGACGCAACACCGTTGGATTCTTCTCCCTTATTGCAGGAACACCTCATTGTTGATATGGGGACCCCGAGCAACAAAGGCACCAGCCTTATATACAAAACAGGCTATGGCTATATACTTGTCCTCTAGGGACTGGTGGAGCATGAAATACCTCATTAGCATGAATATCACTCCAGCCTGATAGCTGCTGGAGAAATGCCAACACATACGCTTTGTGTGTGTTTACCACAAACGACCACCGGATGTCAGCGCCATCTTTTTGTCTATATGTGCCGCTCCCTACAGTACAGAGCTAAACAAAGAATTCTCAGCTGAGGAATATCAAATGGCTGAGAAGCACCTAAAGAAATGTTCAATATCTTAGTCATTAGAGAAATGCAGATCAAAACAACACTGATATTACAGCTCACCCAAGTCAGAATGTCTAAGATAAAACACTCAGGTGATAGCAGATGCTGGTGAGGATGTGGAGAAAGAGGAACACTCCTGACCTTGTTAGCAATCTTGGTGGGATTGCTAACTAGTACAACCACTCTGGAATTCAGTCTGGAATTCCCTCAGACAATTGGCCATTGCACTACCTGAGGTGCCAGCTATACCACTCTTGGGCATATAGCCAAAAGGTGCTCCAACATACAACAGAGACACATGCTCCCCTATGTTCATAGCAGCCTTATTTATAATAGCCAGAAGCATGAAAGAACCTAGATGCTGTTCAAGAGAGGAATGGATCCAGAGAATGTGGTAATCTACATAATAGAGTACTAATCAGCTGTCAAAAACAATGACTCCATGAAATTCATAGGCAAATGGATTGAAATAGAAAATATCATTCTGAGTGAGTAACCCAATTACACAAAAACACACATAGTATGCACTCACTGATAGATGGATATTACCCCCAAATCTCAAATTACACAAAATGCAATCCACAGACCACATGAGCACTCTTTCTTTGTTGGGTCTTTGTGTGGTTTTGATATAAGCATTATTGTGGCTAAAATGAATTAGGTCATGTTCCTTCTGTTTCTATTTTGTGGAATAGTTTGAACAGTATTGGTAGGAGGTCTTCTATGAAGATCTGATAGAATTCTACACTAAACCCATCCGGTCCTGGGATTTTCTTTTTTTCTTATTTTATTTTATTTTACTTTATTTTTGGTTTTGAGACTTTTAATGATTGGTTCTATTTCTTCTGGAGTTTGGGACTGATTTAAACAGGTAAATCAGGTTTATCTGATCCTAATTTTCTTTGTTACCTGGTATCTGTCTAGAAAATTGTCCACTGTCAATAGAACAAAAATACAACCAACAGATTGGGAAAAGGTCTTTACTAACCCTGCATCCAATAGAGGGCTAATATCATATATATATACCAAGAACTCAAGAATTTAGATACCAGACAACCAATTTAAAAATAGGGTACAGAGCTAAACAAAGAATTCTTAACTGAGGAATATTGAGTGGCTGGAAAGCACCTAAAGAAATATTCAGTCTCCTTAATCATCAGGGAAATGCAAATCAAAGCAACCCTAAGATTCCACCTCACACCAGTCAGAATGTCTAAGATAAAAACCTCAGGTGAAAGCAGACGCTGGAAAGGATGTGGAGACAGAGGAACACTCCTCATTTTTGATGGAATTGCAATGTGGTACTACTACTCTGGTAATGTCTCTGGTGATTCCTCAGAAAATTGGACAAAGTACTACCTGGTGACCCAGCTATCACACTCCTGGGCATATACCCAAAAGATGCTCTAACACACAGATAAGACACATGCTCCACTATGTTCATAGCAGCATTATTTATAATAGCCAGAAGCTGGAAAGAACCCAGATGTCCCTCAGTAGAAGAATGGATACATAAAATGTTGTACATTAACCGAGTGCAGTATGACTTAGTCATTAAAAACAATGACTTCATGAAATTTACAGGCAAATGAATGGAACTAGAAAATAGCAATAGCATCCTGAGTGAGGTAACCTAGTCACAAAAGAAGTTACATGGTATGTACTCACTGATAAGTATAAACTGGGCAAAAATCTCAGGAATATCCATGATGCATATGAAGTTCACAGACTTTATGAAGCTCAAGAAGAAGAAGAACCAAAATGTGGATGCCTCAGTCCTTCTTAGAAGGGAGAATAAAATACTCACAGGAGCTTTAGGATCTAGGGAGGAAGAAAGAACTGGGAGGGCAAGGAAGGAGGCAGGATCAGGTATGGGAGGAGAGGGGGAGATAGACAGAGGTAAGAAATTGAACAGAGGTATTTAGCAATGGGGTATAGGGAACTGAGGATAGACACCAGAAAGTCTCAGATACCATGAAAAAAAGATACTCCTGGGAGCCCACAGTGATGAGATTAGCTGAAATGCCCAACAAAGGAGAAGGAGAGAGCTGTAGAGATTATAACCAGAGCTTAGGCAGAGTCCCCTGTCAAAAAATGGGGCCACCCACTCATTTCCAAATTTATACTACAGAATGCTCCTGTCTGAAGAAAATACAGGAACAGTGTGTGGAGCAGAGACTGAAAGAAAGGCCATCCAGAGAGTACCCCACTAGGGATCCACCCATTATACAGACACCAAACCCAGACACTATTGCAGATGCCAAGAAGTGCTTTCTCACAGGAGCTTGATATAGCTGTATCCTGACAGGATCTGCTAAAGCCTGACAAATAAAGAGGGGGATGCTTACAACCAATATTGGACCCCAATGGGGGAACTATGGAAAGAACTGAAGGAGCTGAAGGGGTTTGCACCCATAGGAAGAACAACAATGTCAACCAACCAGACACCTCAGAGCTCCCAGGGACTAAACCACTAACCAAGAGTACACATAGAGGGACCCATGGCTCCAGCTGCATGTGTAGCAGAGGATGGCCTTAGTTGGCATCTAGTGGTCCCATTGGTCCCGTAAATGCTTGATGCCCCAGTGTAGGGAAATGCCAGGGCCCTGATGTGAGAATGGATGTGTGGGTGTGGGAGCACCCTCATTGGAGCAGGGGATGGCAGAATGGGATAGAGAGTTTGGGGAGGGGAAGCCAGGAAAGGATATAACATATAAAATGTAAATAGATAATATATCCAATAAAAAATAGTAATAAAGACAGATATTTTCCTGAGAACAGCCTAAGACAGAAGCAGGCTAGGCTCTAGTGTGTCAGAACTGGTAATTTCAGGGCAAGATCTCACACAACTACCTTATTATCTGTGCTTAACAAAGGCAGAGAGATCTATGAATTAATTTGCAATGTTAAGAAAAATATATATGTTTGTTTTCTGCCAAGAATCAAGGGTCTGGGGTCATGGGATGGGGATTCATAAGATAATTACTTTATATAAATTGGCTCAGAGAATCACAATTTTCCTATTTTAAACCTTACCTCAAATTCAATGATTATTATCTAGATAATCATCAGAGAAAAGGAGCATAGAACCTTTTCTTGGTTTAATTACTTGAAAATAATTGGTTTTATGTATTTTCAGAATGTGTTTCTATGTAACAGAACCTGGCATCGTAATTGGTGTAACCAATTTATTTATCCTATACACTGAGATTATAGGTTTATGTCACTGTGACCAGTTCAGATGATGGATGACAATGACAATGATACTTTCTCTAAGACTCTACATTTTTCATGAAAAGCACTCACTTTTTAGTTAGTAGGAGAGTATTTATATTTATATATTTATTTATAATCTGATACTTTATTTGAAGTTTCTAAAAGAAGTTAAAATCAGAAAACAACAATTACTGCTATGTAAGTAGATAATCTATTGTAAAACATATCAATTATTACATGGGTTATATTCTGCAATTTTCCCAAATGATTTATATTGTATTGGTAATGTTTAATAAAGTTTAATTAAACATATTGACTTAGTTCCTATTTTTAATACAAATGATGATTATTCATGAGGTAATAATTATATTAATTCTTCAAAGCTACATTTAATATGAATTAACAATTATGTCACATAATGAGAATGCTTTAACTACCTTATTTCACCTAATTCTATGCAATATAGCTCTTATTTAACAGTTCTCTAATTAAGTTGCCTAATGAATGCTCCATTGATACTTAGCCATACAAATCTTACCAAATATAACTTTATATATTTGAAAAAGTTACACTGAGTTAAATATTCATGTAACTGTTTAATTTTAATGAAATGTAAGAAATGTTTGGCAATATAAGTGTAACTTTGGTTGGTACTAGTAATTAAAATCAATTACAAATAGTAACTAGTTTTGGAAAGCAGTAATTTCTGAACAAATATAGAACATGTAAAGAGTAATAAATGAACATTATATGATATATATTTTCTTGTTTTATTTTTGAGATTGTCAGTTACAAAATTTCTCTTTTCCCTTTCCTCCCTCTGAAACTTCCCATAATTTATTTCAAATTCATGGCCTCTTTTTTCATTTCAATGTTTCCTTTCTTAGAGAAAGAAAATTAACAATATTCATTTTAGAACTTATTGCCAAAAATTGGAGATATAACTTGCAAAATTCCCATTACTGCACTTAGTGAAATAATATAGCACTTTAAAATAAATGATCTCATTATCTGATAATATCAAATCAGATTATTTCTGCTGAATACATTTAGTTGAATTTTAAAATAATAATAGTTATGAATATTGGCTCTTCTTTCTCAAACCTATAGCTCATGGGTTCCTCCTATTTGAAACTCTCAGTAGATCAATCTGAATATTAGATATTTTTGAAAAAGGAAATAAAATTATTTTTGGCCTTGTAAATCCTATATATTAAAGATTACCTGAAATAATCAATATATCATTGATATAACATCTGGAATATAAAAATATCAAAGGAAAAATTCAAACTTTGGAAGTCATTTTGTGTGGTTGTTAAAGACAGCACACTGTTATTTAGTTAAACCTAAAATTACAATTTTTCTACTTAAGCATACAGAGTTTTGTAATTATAGGTTTGTACCAACAGCTTAGGCCAAATCTGATCTTTAAAAAGAATAATAAAGTTAGAGGTTTTACACAAATTATATTAGATTTATTGTTTAAAACTGAAATATAGGCAGTTTTCAATTTAATATTTCTGATTTTCTCTCTCAATATATATATATATATATGAAATTAATGAAATCTGAATTAATCTGTAACACTGACAAACACAGTCTACAGATATAATTTCCACTCAGAATAAAGAAAATATCAATTTGGCTTGCACATAATAAATTCTATTTCTCAAATAGAAAAGAATATTCTCCTCAGACTCAAATGCTGAACTTCCTAACCTTGATCTGAGGACATTAATCAATATGGGTATGGGTGAATGATGATTAATTTGGAAAATATATTTACCTGAATTAGAGTATTCTGGAAATATTCCATTATAAATTACTGGAAAACATTCTATCTTATTTTGTCAATGTGTTTCCTAGAATTCCAAATATACAAGGTTGTGAACTACCTCCTTTGAGAAGATCCATTCTCAATGTGAGTGGAACCATCCAATGAACTGGCAATCTGAAATGAACAAGAGGCCAGAGGAAAGCCATAACACAGCTACTGAAGTCAAACCAAGAACCTTTCTAACTTTAAAAATGCCTAGTTTGCACTTAGAATGTTATCAACTTATCCCATTCTCTGTTTTGCAAATGTATGGCCATGGACCTTAGTGCTTCCATAAATGTTAGCTAAGAAAACCCAATTCCCCTAGTAACTTCCTCTATCTACCATTGGCCTATTTATCTATAATCTATCGACATATTTATCTATCAATTTAATTTCATCATTTATGTATCCTCTATCAGCTAACATACCTGACTCTCATCTATGCATCTATGAATTAAACTCTCTCTCACCTGCTAACTTCCTTTTGTAGATCTTTGTCTCTGGAGATGCATAAAACATGGTATGAGATATATGAGTATATATGAGACATATATGAGATAATGAGAATGAATATCTTATATAACTCTATAAAACTTGTGTGTGAATGAAGTACAGGCGTTGAATGGAAAACTCTCAGCCTCTGTTTCTGTGATATTAGCATAATGGGGAGGTCCGTGTCTACATGCCAGAATTGAAACCTGGCCAGTAACCAGATTACTCAATATCTTTCTATGCTCAATAGCCACAAGAAATAAATTCCTGGCTTGTAAGTGATTTGATCTATTATGTTATGTTATGCTGCAACAAACTCAGCGAATACATTATTTGATGAAAACTACTATATTCAAAACCAAGAACATCGATATGTTATGAAGTAGTCAGTAGTGTATTACTGTTTTTGAACAACGTTTCAGTTAACATGGATACCTGATAAATAAAAGTTTTTAAATCCACTGAGATAGCATCCCAATTTTGGAGAAAGACTTGTGTAATCATATCTTTTTTTTCTGGGCAGGAACATTTTTCTTAAAATAGTCCTCTAAAACTCTCTGTTGACTGGAAAATGTCTGCTTAAATTTTCTTTATAAAAGTATACACACTCACTTTTACAAGCAAACAGCCCCCCTTGCCCTTTTTAAAAAAATGTATTTATTTATTTTGTATACAATGTTCTCCCTGTGTCTATGCATGCACACTAGGAGAGGGCACCAGATCTCATTATACATACATTGTTGTGAGACACAAAGTGGTTGCTTGGAATCAAATGCAGGACCTAGAGCAGTCAGTGCTCTTAATTTTTGAACCATCTCTCCAGCCCCAAGTTGATGCGTCCTGTATACACCTGAGTGGATTACTCAAACTGGCGAGCTACTGATGTAGGAAACTCAGCAAATATTCCATAGCAGCTATAAGAAGCAACAAAGGTGTTATGGAAGGCACACAGGTAATTACTGACATTCCAAGTCAACTAGCTTCCCTTCCAAGGGCAGTCCCTCAACCTAGAAAGGATTTATAAAAACAAGGTGGGTTCTGGTTTTTCCTTTAGGAAGAATGCTGTTATCTATCCATCCATCTATCTATCTATCTATCTATCTATCTATCTATCTATCTATCTATCTATCTATATTCCAAAAGTATTGTCTAGGAATCTGATAAAATCAGAAGCTAAGGTAACAACCTTAGACTATAGGCTGGAAGACTTGGATATTGTTGATACTTCCTCCCCTGTGAGTACCTGAGTGCCTCTCCTGGGGTTAATGTTGTCCACCTTTCAATGCCACTCAGTCCTCTCAATGTCTTGTGAGGTTAATTTCTTACAGCATTCAGTAAATGGTATTCAAATGGTATTACATCAAAGATTCAGGCCCTGTACTTTATTTATACAATATGCCAAATTAAGGTTATTGCATAATATTGGACTACAATCTTTCTCTCTCCTTAAAGGGTTCAATAGAAAGGTCTTTCCGATGAAGTTGAAAAGTATTAATATGGGGATAGGCTCAGGGATCCCAAGAAATCCTTACAGTACTCTGTCTCTCCCTTTTTGGTGAGCAACATCCAGCTCCTGACTAACTATGAGTAATTTTTGGTCTGGCTCTTTACAAAATGATAGATAAAGAAGGCCAGTTTAAGTTGGTGGAAGCACAGTGAAGATGAGTCTGCCTGTGAAACAGTATTTCATGGGAAAAATCAAAGTTTTATTATATTACAATACACTCAGTAATTGGTTTTGGAAGTCATCTGTTTCTGGCCCCTGGATATAAGTTCCCCTGGTTGCCCAAAATCTCAAAATAAAACCAGCAAAAATAATCAGAGCATATAGAGTTTTCTTTTTGGAGCCTACTGCTTTATTGAAGTATACCTGCTGCTTCCTTTTCTCTTCAAAATAAAATCTTTATGGCTGGAGAGGTGGTTCAGCTGTTAATAGCATTCTTTGCTCTTTCAGAGGGTCAAGATCTACCTCACATCATGGACACAATACTCAAAATCATCTGTAACTTTTGGTTTGGGAATTGAATCCCTTTTTCTGTACTCAGTGATATTTCACACAAGTAATGTACAGAAATATATTCATGAAAAACACCTATGCAAATAAAATATATCTTTATTTTTTATTGGATCCATTTTATTTACATTTCAAATGTAATCCTTTTTCCCGGTTTCCATAAGCACACCACATCCCATCCCACCCCCCCTTCTTCTGTGAGGGTGTTCTCCCACCACCCACCCCTTCTTGCCTCCCTGCCCTGACATTCCCCGACACTGGCCGATCATCCCTTCTTAGTGCCCAACAAGGATAGCCTCTGCGACATCTTCAGCTGGAGCCATTGTTCTGTCCATATGTACACTTTGGACGGTGGTTTAGTCCCTGGGATCTCTGGTTGGTTGGTATTGTTGTTCTTATGGGGTTGCATAAGTCTTTAGTTCCTTTCATTCTTTCTCTAAGTCCTGTAATGGGAACCCTGTTCTCACTTCAATGGTTGGCTGAGAGCATCCAACACTGCATTTGTCATGCTTTGGAAGAGCCTCTCAGGAGACAGCTATATCAGGCTCCTGTCAGCATGCACTTCTTGATATCAGTTATATTGTCTGGGTTTGGTGGCTGTATGCATATGGGCTGGATCCCCAGGTAAGGCAGACTCTGGATGGCCTTTCCTTCTGTCTCTGTTCCAAACTTTGTCTCAGTGTTTCCTCCTATGAATATTTTTGTTCCCCCTTCTTAGAAAGACCGAAGCATGCACACTTTGGTGTTCCTTCTTCCTAAGCCCCGATTACCCAAGATACATCTTTAAAACTAAATAAAATGTTTCATTATCACCTGTTTGAGTATGGTTTGTCTGTTCCTTCGAAAGTACACATGGATCTGCATCTGGAAAACAATCATCAGAAAAGACAGAAACACATGTGTAAAAAAAAATAAGTATCTTTGCAATTGTAGCTTTGATTTTTTTTTTCTGTGAGCTATCAAGATATGCTACAATACACGGTGTGTAAACAGACGTGAATAGTATCATCCGTTTGGACAAACAATTACAAACCATCCAATTAATCCTCTATGACATGCTGTTCTGTTGCATTATCATGAAGTACAAGAGATTTTACTTAACAATACTTTCAGTTTATTATGAGATAGTTGTTGTGTATGTCATCATTATCTAATATAGGTAATCTGTGTGTTGTATGAATGAATAAGCGACAAACAATACATTTGAGGAAGACAAATAAAGGAAGAACTCCATGTTTAATGTCACAAAACATTAAAAATAAAAGTTTCAGAGACTCTATGAAATTGAACTAATTTAGTATATGATAACTTCACAATGACATTTAGAATACAAATGTTAGAAACCCTATGTGAGTATGTCTTTCAGGTATTAATTTTGGCTTTAAGATTTGAATATATCTAAATATATATGAGGATGGAACAGATATTTAATTATTTCCTGAATACTGAAAATGCCATCCCATAAGATCAAAACCCAAGAGACAGAGAAAGTTATTTAGTCTTAAATTTCTACTTCAATAAATTATTTTATACCTTATAAAAATGGGAAGATCAAGACAGAAATTTTCACTCAAAAATGTTAAACAAATTACTCGTATAGAGTAGAAAATAATGATTTTAGGTCACGGGGAAATTGAACAATTTTTAAATGCTGAGAAAGAAAAAATATCAACTACATAACCATTATGTAAGAAACTGTTATTTGAAAATAAAAATTATACAGAAACTTTGGAACTGAGTTGAGATTAAAATACATTGTTGTTAGTATAAATGCTGATGAAAGACTTCTAAGGTGCCAAATTAAACAGAAATAATTAGAAAACACCAACTGCCTGCTGACCAACATGTCAGACAGTAATAATAAAACATGAAATTAGGTAGATAGAACGTATTGTATCTTACTGAAAAGAAATATATCACTTGTGTTTCGAATAGAGATGGGATGAATAGAAAGCAGGAGGGGGGCTCGTCAGTTAACACACTTGCTGTTTTTGAAGACTCAGGTTTTCTTCATAGTCTCCATATCAGGTAACCTACAACTGTTTATATCTCTAGCTACAGGGTCCCGATGCCTCACACCACTGTTGGGATGTAGGGTCATATATACATAACTTCAGATGGAATACACATACGTACAGATAATAGAAAATATTGAAGTTCATTTTAAAAAATGTTGACACTATAAAACTATAAATGATGAAAAAGTAGAGAGACATATGGAAATAAATTTTGACGTGTAACCCAAAATGAGTACTCCTGATACATGAGTGGCCCATGGAGCATTGGTGTAGAAATTCTGATAAATATTAAGTTATAAAAAATTATAGCAAATGCTAATGTGGAACACTTACATTCAGTAAATGAAGTCGCTTTAAACATAATGCTTAAATGTACCAAGTATATGAATGAAATTCTCAAGATGCATTCAACTCCATGATTAAGTTGTGTATGATACTCAAGAATTTTATGCCAAAACCACTCATATAGTCAAATAAAGAAAAAAAATAGGTCATGATAATGTATACTAGAAGAATTAATCTCATACAAGTGCCTAATGAGCATTCACAATGGTCATCAGGGAAATGCAAATCAAAATGACCCTGAGATTCCATCTAACACCAGTCAAAATAGTGGAGATCCAAAACTCAAGTAACAGCACATGCTACTGAGGATGTGGGGAAGGGGACCATTTCTTTATTGTTGGTGGGAATGCAAACGTGTACGACCACTCTGAAAATCATCTGGCAGTTTGTCTGAAAATCTAAAATAAATCTACCTGAAAACTGAGCTATACAGCTCCTGTGCATATACTCAGAAAAGGCTCTCACGTATCACAAAGACGCATGCTTCATTATGATCATACAATTTTTCTTTCACAATACTCAGAAGCTAGAAACAACCTAGTTGTCCCTTGAAAAATGGATACAGAAATGTGGTTCATTTACACAATGAAATACTATTCAGCTATTAAAAACAAGGTTATCATGATGTTTTAGGCAAATGGATGGATCTAGAAAATATCCTGACTCAGGTAACTCATACCCATAAGGATAATAAGCATTGTATGTAGTCACTGATAAGTGGATATTCCCATAACATACAGGGTACCCATGATATACCCTACAGACCCCCCAAAAATTAACAAGCAGCAAGGCCAAGCAAGGATACTTGAATCTTATTTAGAAGGGGGAATAAAACAAGAGGTAGATGGAAGATAGTACCTGGGTCGCATAGGGGATGGGGAGGAGAATGGAGCATGTTTCAGGATCAGGTGTTGATGACAGAAGAGACAGTCAGAGGGCCAGGAGAATAAATGAAAATCTACAACTGGTGGTGGTGGGTGAGCAGAATCTCTAGGAAGTTCCAGATATCTGGGTTGGGGGAAACTCCCAGGAGTCAAAAGAGTTGCCCTTAACTAAGACTATTGAAGGTTGGGATATAGATCCTGAAGAGACCACATTCTATAGCAAGGCAGGACACCACCAAAGGAGTTTTAAGGGCGCCAACCTAAATTTTTTCCTAGCTAAAAGAAGTGCAGGGAAAAAGACTGAGCAGAATTAGCCAACCAATAACTGTTCCATCTTGAGACACCTCCGTGGGCAAGCACCAATCCCTGACACTGTTAACGATGCTCTGATATGCTCATAAACAGGAGAATAGCATAACTGTCCTCTGAGAGGCTCCGCTCAGCAGCACACTGAAACATATGCGGAGACCCACCACCAAATATTTGATGGGGGCTCTAATGGAAGAGTTGGATGGAAGAACTGAGGGCTTAAATGGAGATAGGAACTCCACAGGAAGACCAACAGAGTCAACTAACCTAGACCTTTGGGGTCTCTCACAGACTGAGCCACCAAACTAAGAGCTTACATGGGCTAGACTGGGGCCCCCTGTGACATATGTAATACATGAGCAGCTCAGGCTTCAAGTGGGTCCCACAACAACTGGAGCAGGGGCTTTCCCTAAAGCTGTTGCATTTCTGTGGATCTATTTCCCTAACTAGCTGTCTTGTCTGGCCTCAGTGAGAGGTTACCTAACCTTACAGAGACTTGATATGCTAGGCTAGGGGATAACCAGGGGGATCCTGCCCCTCACAGAGGAGAAGGAAAGAAAGAGATAGGAGGATGTTCTGATAAGGCAGAGAAAATGGGCAGTTTTCTAGATCTAAAATGAATAGAATAATTAATTACAAACAATATTAAATTAAAAAATATCAGTGAAGATGCCAGTTAAGCGAGGCAAAGAGGCTTAAATAATGGGCATAGCAACATCACAATTTGCATGAGACCAAGTCAAATTGCATGAAACAAAATGGTACATCTAACACGTATAATAAAGTACATGCACACAATTTTAAAATTTTGGTAAAATTTTGATCAACTTATGTTTTTTAGTATTTGATAAAATTAATTCACCAGTAATTAGAAAGAAAACATGCTGACAGAACAACCCAAGCAAACAACACAGTCAACTTCACATATAGAACCAGGACACCCACCAATGTATCAGTATGGTATCACAGAAAAAACCAAGCTGCTTTTGTTTATGCATGGAGCAATTCATAATTGCTCCATATAAAATCACAAGGTTATCTAATAAAAGTAGGCTGAGTGAACACATAGAAAGCACATTTAATATACTAATATTTCAGAGAAAAGTTAATTGTCAGGCCCACACAGTATCAGACTGTAAAGAGCAGATTGTAATAGCTACAAAACACCTATGTGAAAAAAATTAAAAGAAACCCTAGAATCATGCTGAGTCAGTGAATACAGTGATGGATAGGCTGTAAAAGCATTTGCTTCTCTTACAGAGGAACAGTGTTCAGCTCTTAGGACCCTCATAGTGACTCATAAACAATTGTAAATGCAAATACAGGAGATCCAATGCCATTTCTGAATATCTGCAGGCACTTTGTGGACATCATGTGATACACAGACATACATGATGGAAGCACACTCGTATATAAAACAAAATAAACAAGGATGAATAAGTAAAGAAAGCATGATCGTGGTAATGTACATCATCTTATCATCATCGGTTTCCCAGATTGTAACTCTTTTGATCTTCTTGTTTTCCCTTTGGATTTGAGAAAAACTTATCAAAACTTATGTCAAATGTGACATATCTTTGAATTGAAAGTAAATGCTTATAAACATCAACTAAAAGGTAGAAATCGCCTTCTATTTAACAAAAGTAAGCAATAGAACATAAAAATGCAAGGGTCATAATCATAAGAATGCATGTAACTGCATGGAAAACCTACTAATTGTTTTTAATTTGCTCAAATGTTTATGATAAAATTATGGACACCGTGCTGAAGGTTATCATTTTACATGTATCTGAAGTAACTGAATTTCTGGACAAGATTTTGGAGAAGTTAGAACTTAACTTCAATTTTTTTTTTTTATAAAATACAGCTATGTGACCGTATAAAGGTAAGATTAATACATTTTTAGGAATTGGCTCTAAAGATTTCATTTAATATGGAATCTGCATGTTTGAACGCTGAAGGTCTTTGTCCCCCAATTGATTTTTGATTGATCAATAATGATGACAGTAGCCAATAGTTGGGAAAAAAGGATTGGGTTTGACCCTTAGATGTGTGGGCTAGGATGCAGGAGAGAGCATTGCCAGATTTCAGAGGGAGACGGATCAACTTTAGAAACATCTTGGGCAGCAAAGACTGGGACTGAGCAGAAGGAACAGGTGCAGCAAAGGTAAAACATAGATGTAGAGGGTGGGAATTCAGAGGGAAGTCTATGATAAGTGAGCAGAGCATTAGAACTGCATAGCCTTTGTGGTAGCCAAGGCATTTTTAAAACGAGCTTGTGTGTGTGTGTGTGTGTGTGTGTGTGTGTGTGTGTGTGTGTATGTGTGTCTTTCATTCATGGATTCAAGGAGTTCTGGGCAGGTGGCTGGAAGAGCACAAAACAGTATAGCTAAACTCACCGCTACAAAAAGTTTTAGAAAATTTCTTCAGAGAAATTCTGAAATGCAAAAAAAAAAAGATATCTTCAGGTTTTACAAGGTATGATTCATTAAAGAAAATTTAGAAAAATTTATCTCATAATAATTCAAAAAATTGACTTTGAAAGTAAAATTTACAAAAAATTACAATATTTCAAAACTACATACTTGAGAACTTGCATTTGAATTGCATTATCAAAGGGTATTTAAAAATATCTAGTCCAAAAGGTTGTTTAAATTGCTGCTTTGTTTCATATGTGAGGGATCTTCATTGGGATAACATAAAATGAACATGGATACTGATGCTAATGAAAATTTTTAGTAGCATTTCTCTGATTACAGCAACTAAAGTAAAGGTCAAATTGTAGTTATCGTTGCAGAAATTCATGAAACACCTCTGTGATGGAAGTGACACTTGTGATGGAATTGAGAAGCCACGTGATAGGATAATAAAAATAAGGCATTAAACAAACCAGAGTGATGTTTGTTTATAAAAAAATTTAACTATAATACTTAACAAATAGAAATATATTTATTTGCAATGTCCTAAGATGAAAACATAAAATGATTATATTTTAGTTAATCATTTATGAGCCTTTAAGAGAATGTGAAAAAATATTTAGGAAAATAGTGTAATGCTGCAATAAATGATGAAGGATAAATGATAATAATATGTAGAGAAGTTTTCTGTTTCTATATGTATGTATATAAATATATCATAGTACTTGAAAGTATTGAGAAAGTTATATTAAATTATGTTATATTAAATTTTGCAATTCTATAATTATGTATATTAAAATGTGTTTAACTATTAATTCAGAAAATGATTTTTGGTTAGATTTTTTCATTGGAGAATCTATCATTGCCTATATAATATTTACAGTAGTCATTGTACTATTATGAAATCCAAGATATAAATTAACTCTAATTTAGTTTATTGCAATTTTTCACATTAAAGATTCCAAGTATATTGAGATGTTATTACATGTAGTATGTATAATCAAATGTAAGAGACTAGCATTTTTAAAATTATTATTTGCAAAATTACTTTTATCAGGGAAATATTATTTTAAATGGCCGTACTGCCTACTCTCTCCCTACTTATTCAATATAGTTCTTGAAGTTCTAGCCAGAGCAATCAGACAACAAAAGGAGATCAAAGGGATACAGATTGGAAAAGAATAAGTCAAAAATCACTATTTGCTGAAGATATAATAGTATATTTAAGTGATCCCAAAAGTTCCACCAGAGAACTACTAAAGCTGATAAACACCTTCAGCAAAGTGACTGGGTATAAAACTAACTCATATAAATCAGTAGCCTTCCTCTACACAAAAGAGAAACAAGCCGAGAAAGAAATTGGGGAAACGACACCTTTCAAAGAGTCCCAAATATTATAAAGTGTGACTTTAACCAAGCAAGTGAAAGATCTGTACAATAAGAACTTCAAGCCTCTGAAGAAAGAAATTGAAGAAGACCTCAGAAGATGGAAAGATCTCCCATGCTCATGGACTGGCAGGATTAATATAGTAAAAATGACCATTTTACTAAAAGGGATCTACAGATTCTATTCAATCCCCATCAAAATACCAATCCAATTCTTCAGAGAGTTAGACAGAACAATTTGCAAATTCATCTGGAATAACAAAAAACCCAGGATAGCTAAAACTATCCTCAACAATAAAAGGACTTCCGGGGAAATCACTATCCCTGAACTCAAACAGTATTACAGAGCAATAGTGATAAAAAGTGCATGGTATTGGTACAGAGACAGACAGATAGACCAATGGAACAGAATTGAAGACCCAGAAATGAACCCACACACCTATGGTCACTTGATTTTTGACAAAGGAGCCAAAACCATCCAATGGAAAAAGATAGCATTTTCAGCAAATGGTCTTGGTTCAACTGGAAGTCAGGATGTAGAAGAATGCAGATCGATCCAATCTTACCACCCTGTATAAAGTTTAAGTCCAAGTGGATCAAGGACCTCCACATCAAACCAGATACACTCCAACTAATAGAAGAAAAAGTGGGGAAGCATCTCGAACACATGGGCACTGCAGAAAATTTCCTGAACAAAACACCAATGGCTTATGCTCTAAGATCAAGAATCGACAAATGGGATGTCATAAAACTGCAAAGCTTCTGTAAGGCAAAGGACACTGCTGTTAGGATAAAATGGCAACCAACAGATTGCGAAAAGATCTTTACCAATCCTACAACTGATAGAGGACTTATATCCAAAATATGCAAAGAACTCAAGAAGTTAGACTGCAGGGAGACAAATAACCCTACTAAAAAATGGGGTTCAGAGTTAAACAAAGAATTCAGAGCTGAGGAATGCAGAATGGCTGAAAAGTACCTAAAGAAATGTTCAACATCTTTAGTTATAAGGGAAATGCAAATCAAAACAAACCTGAGATTTCACCTCACACCAGTGAGAATGGCTAAGAACAAAAACTCAGGTGATAGCAAATGCTGGCAAGGATGCGGAGAAGGAGGAACATTGTTGGTGGGATTGCAGACTGGTACAACCATTCTGGAAATCAGTCTGGATGTTCCTCAGAAAATTGGACATTGAACTGCCTGAGGACCCAGCTATACCTCTCTTGGGCATATACCCAAAAGATGTCCCAACCTATAACAAAGACACATGCTCCACTATGTTCATAGTAGCATTATTTATAATAGCCAGAAGTTGGAAAGAACCCAGAGACCCTTCAACAGAGGAATGGATACAGAAAATGTGGTACATCTACACAATGGAATATTACTCAGCTATCAAAAACAATGACTTTATGAAATTCATAGGCAAATGAATGGAACTGGAAAATATCATCCTGAGTGAGGTAACCCAATCACAGAAAAACACACATGGTATGCACTCATTGATAAGTGGATATTAGCCCAAATGCTTGAATTACCCTAGATGCATAGAACACATGAAACTCAAGAAGGATGACCAAAATACGAATGCTTCACTCATTCTTTAAAACGGGAACAAGAATACCCTTGGCAGAGAATAGGGAGGCAATGTTTAAAACAGAGGCAGAAGGAACACACGTTCAATGCCTGCCCCACATGTGGCCCATACATATACAGCCACCCAATTAGACAAGATGGATGAAGCAAAGAAGTGCAGGCCGACAGGAACCAGATGTAGATCTCTCCTGAGAGACACAGCCAGAATACAGCAAACACAGAGCCAAAGCCATCATTAAAGCACTGAACTGAGAACAGGACCCTCATTGAAGGAATCTTAGAAAAGACTAAAAGATCTTGAATGGCTTGAGACCCCACATGAACAACAATGCCAACCAACCAGAGCTTCCAGGGTCTAATCCACTATCCAAAGATTATTGATGAACTGATCTTGGGCTCCAGTCTCATAGGTAGCAATGAATAGCCTAGTAAGAGCACCAGTGGAAGGGGAAGCCTTTGGTCCTGCCAAGACTGAACCCCCAGTGAATGTGATTTTTTGGGGGAAGGTGGTAATGGGGGGAGGATGGGGAGGGGAACACCCACAGAGAAGGGGAGGAGAAGGGGTTAGGGGGATGTTGGTCCGGAAACTGGGAAAGGGAATAACAATCGAAATGTAAATAAGAAATACTCAATTTAATTAAGATGAAAAATCCTATAAATAAAATAAAAATAAGATAAAATTTAAAAAAGATATTTGCGTCCTCAAACACCTCACCGTTTCCAATTATCCAATTTTGGAAAAGTCTTTGCAAGTGGATTATTCAGAACTCAACCAAGCATGTAAGACAGAAAACAAACTGCATCTGTACCTCTCCAGGAACTTCAGTCGAACTATTCACGGGACAAAACTGAGATGCTAAACAGAAAGGGAGTAGAAAAATATAATCTTGTAATAATGTAGAAACAAAACAAGCAAGCACACATAAAAAGAGTCAACGATGAAGAAACATAACAACAACGATCTTTAGTGTTCACACAACGAGGAAACCTTTAAGAGCTTACAGAAAAACAAAAAACAACAACAACAACAAAAGAGACATTTCTACAGATTTTAGGCCAAACAACAATTACAAGTTCTAGAGACAATGGCAAATCTGAAAGCATAACTTTTCCCTTATTGTGATTCTATGTAAAAGTGACAAATATACTAATAAAAAATGTAGTACTTTAAATTTTTAATATGCTTCAATTTAAAGATTAGGCAGTATTGTTTCTTTTTTACAATAGTTTTAAATAAAAATGGTGTACAGAGGCACTGGTAAAATCTATGTGATATATGCTTTAAACTATAAAATATCAAAGCTCTCATGTTCAAATTATGTGACAAACTAATACACAATTATTGGTTTAAAATTGTATGTATAAGCCTCTTAATGAATAAAGATCAACATCAGGTTATAAAATTAGATGTTATTAAAGTGGCTACATTGATTTAATAATTTAATTTTAGACTTTTTTCTCTTTATATTAATCTTTTGCTGCTATACAAAAATAGAGTGCAATATTTTCAGATTATACACACTGAAAGATTGTGGGTTTTCTAACTTTTCAATTAGACAAGTTATCCTTTGAAAAGTTGATGAATTTAATTGTTTTTATTTTAATAAGCAAAACTACCAAACTGGTAATAGCATATAAAGAATGCAGGAGTAGTTTGCTGAATTTCTTTGGGCCTTCTGGCAAAATATATCAGAGCCTTCTGCCTCAGTTCTCTCCTTCCAAATGTTCGAATCATAACCCATGGACATAAATGCAATACCAGATTTAATTCTGAACATCTAAACAGCATCATGCCTTTAGGAGGTAATTTATTTTCTATAGCTAAATCTATATTATCATATACCACAAAAGAAAATGTGTTACAATTGAGCTTCTGAATCAATGACTAGTTTCCAATCTTGAGTGACTTCATTTATAATTTTAAAGGAGAAAAGCTCTGTGAATATTAACACTCCCACAAGGTCTTTGAATTACATGTAAATCTTCATGCTATCCAGTACTAAAAATTTGAAATGAAATTAAACCATTACAATAACAATAAATATTACACTAAATATTAATCATTACAATGATTATTAACATTTTATTTTAATATGAATTGCATTTTTATCTTGCCATACATAAAATTATAATTTGCCTACTTTCTAAGATTCATTTGCTTCTAAGCATAATATTGTTTCACATGTAACATGATTCAATATCAGTTTATAGCAATAAAATTATAAGTCTTTATTCATTTAGCAATGTATTTAAGAAGAGGTGCAATTTCTGATGTTTAAGAACTGACTTAGGTTTTAAGCTGCACTAAAGAATTTTCCTCCTGATGAAAGTTTCAAGCACAATATTTGAGAAGTTCATTCTGTGACACAAATAATTCAAGAAAAAATAAGAGCTCTGTGGTTGTTCCTATAAAAATGATTTTAAATGTAAACATTTCTATGACAAAATAGCAATCAAATTTCTTTAGGAATAAAAATAACAAGTGACTTACTCAACTCAATTACTTTTGCTTTTGTTTAACCTCAAATTCCATCTGAAGTTCTTTTGAATACACTATCCTAAGATATTGATCAATTATCAAAAATTAAGCAAAACTGGATTCAAGGGTTATATACACAGTTTTGAAGAAAGTAAGAAACAATACAACATCATTTTAATTAAATTATTTTCTATGCTAAAAATCAAAGTAATTTTTCACGTATAAGTAAATTTCATTTAATATTCATTTACACGCACACATAATCTATTATTCACCTGTTTGTCTAATCACTCACATGTCATAACTGATGTAATTATTTAGATTAATCAGTTATTTCGTTGTAATATGAAGGAATGACTAGGTCATCATTTTCTTTATTAAATTTGAATTCTTTGAATTCAGAAATTCTACCTTTCTTCTATTAATTCACTTTATGTCTCACTCATTGTCCCACTCCTGCAATCCTTCACCCCTCCCCATTTTCCTCGGAGCATGTGGCTGTCCCCCTGTCCTGGCACTTAAGTCTCTGCTAGTCTAGGATAGGTGTTTCCTCTCCCACTGAAGCAGGTAAGAAAGTTATTGAAGAACATATCCCTCATACAGGCAACAACTTTTGGGATAGGCCTCATTCTAGTTGTTAGAGACCCACATGGAGACCAGACTGCACATCTGTTACATATAACATTATATATATGTTACATATATATAAGTCTAGGTAACCTGTGTTTGCTCTTTGGTTGGTGGGTCAAATTGTGAGAACCCCCAAAAGTCCAGGTTTGTTGACTCTATTGGTCTTCCTGTTGACTCTATTGGTCTTCCTGTGGAGTTTTAACCCCTTCTTGCCTGCAATCCTCCTTCCTATTCTTCCATAGTAGATGCCAAGCTGCCATTACTGTTTGGCTATGGGTATGTGTATCTGTCTGAGTTAGCTACTGGGTGGAGTATCTCAATGGACCACATGCTACCTTTGCAAGCATAATAGAGTATCATGAATACTGTTAGTGATTGGTATTTGCCCATCAGATGGGTTGGTTATTGGCTTGCCATTCCCTTAGTCACTGTTACATTCCTGTGTATACATGTTTATAAATAGAATACCTTTTGAGTTGAAAGTTTTGTTGGTGAGTTGGTGTCTGTATTACTCCACTGGGTGTCTATAGGAGGTGGCCTGTTCAAGTTCGATATCTCCAATGTTGTGATTCACAGGTAAAGTAATCCCCTATTGATTGATATCCCTTATAGCAGGACTCTGTTCCTTCCTGGAGATACCCAACACCTCCTCATCCACATCAGTGGGAGATTTCCATTCATTTTCATGGCCATCTAGAGACCTCTCCTGTCCTTCAACACACTTCGCTCCTGAAACCTCATTCTCTTCCCTAATATCCCTTCCTTCCAGTTCTCTCCTTCTACCTGCCTCTTATGGCTACTTTATTTCCACTTTAGAGTAGAGTCAAGCTTCCTTGCTTGGGCCCCCTTCTTCTTTAGCTTCTTTGGGTCTGTGGAATATAGCATGATAATCTGTATTTATGGCTAATACCCACTTATACATGACTACATACCATGCAAGTCTTCTTTGGATTGCATTACTTCACTCAGAATGATATTCCAAAGTTCTAATCATTTGCCTGAAAAATGCATGTCTTGGTTTTCAATAGCAGAATAGTATAAATGTACCACATTTCCTTCATCCATTCTTCAGTTGAAGGACATCTTGGTTGTTTCCAGTTTCTGATTATCACTAATAAAACTGATATGAACATATTTTATCACATATCTCTTTAGGATTTTGGAGCATCTTTTGTGTATTTGCTAAGGAGTGGTATACCTGGGACTTGAGGTAGAACTATTTCCATTTTTCTGAGAAAGTACCGATTCGATTCCCATAGTGGTTCTACAAATTTTCAATCCCACCAGAAATGAGTATTCCCCTTGCTCCACATCGTCACCAGCATGCTATATCTCTTGAGTTATTGATCTTAGCCATTCTGATGAGTGTAAGACAGAACTTCAGCGTTGTTTTGATTTGCATTTCCCTGATGACTAAGGGCTTTCAATATTTCTTTAAGTACTTCCTAGCCATTTGATATTTCTTTGTTGAGAATTCTGTTTTTAGTCCTGTAGTATCCAATTCTTTTACTGGATAATATAGGTTATCTAACTTCTTGAGTTGTTTGTAAAATTTGGATATTTGCCCCCTGTCTAATGTAAGGTTGGTGAAGATTGTTTCCTAATCTGTAGGCTGCCAATTTCTCTTATTGAAAGTGGCCTATTGGGGTGTGTGTGCGGGTTTGAGGGTAAAAGTGGTAGGGTGTGGTGGAGGCATCCTCTTGGAGACAGGACAGGAGAATGGTATGAGGAATGTCAGAGGGCAGACCAGGTTGGGCAGAAAAGCTGTACTGTAAAATCAGATTAAAGATAATTAAAAAGGGAAAAGGTGATATAAAAAAAAGAGATTTTCTGTTCCCTTAAAGAAGATTTGAAGTTTTGTGAGGTTCCATTAGTCAATTGTTGATCTTAGAGCCTGAGCCATTAGTATTTTGTTTAGGAAATTGTCTCCTGTATCAATGAAGTCAAGGGTATTTGCCACTTTCTCTTCTATGAGATTTAGTGTGCCTGGTTTTATGTTGAAGTCCTTGATCCATTTGGACTTGAGTATTGTGCAGAGTGATTTCTTCATTCTTCTATATGTAGACATCCAATTAATCTGACATCATCTGAGGGAGGTGGTTTTTCCCATTGTATGGTTTTGGATTCTTTATCAAACATCAACTGTCTTTAGCTGTGTAGGATTCAATTCCATTGATCAATGTGTCTTTTTCTGTACTGATACCATGCAATTTTTATCACCATTGCCCTACAGTACAGGTTGAGGTAAGGGATGGTGATGCCCCCAGATGTTCATTATTGCTTATGGTTGCTTTGGCTATCCTGGGTTTTTTGTTTTTCTCTATTAATTTGAGAATTGCTCTTTCAAGGTTTATAAAAAAATTGTGCTGTAATTTTGATCGGGGTTGCATTGAATCTATAGACTGCTTTTAGTAAGATGCTGATTTTCTCTGTATTAATTCTACCTATCTATGAGGATGGGGAATTTTTCCATCTTCTGATATCTTCTTCAATTCCTCTCTTCAGGGACTTGAAGTTCTTGTCATATAGCTATTTCACTTGCTTGGATAGAGATTCACCATGATATTTTATAAAATTCATGGATATTGCCAAAGGTATTGTTTCCCTAATTATCGTTAGTATAGAGAAAGAATACTGAGCATACAAGAAGACCTCTGTTTTCCTGCTGTCTCTCCTCTCATTTTCATCAGACTTAAGACTCCTGAATCATATAGGCAGTTTGCTCTCCCCTGCCCCATCATCTTCCCTGCTCTCTGAACCCTCTGGGTCAAGCCAAGCTTCATGAGCAGTCTGCTATACTGGGAAACCTCCATTCTCCTGCCAATTTTCCTCTTTTCTTCACTGGACTTGAAGCTCCTGAAGCATACAGACCCATAAAAGGCCTGCCATACCAGGACCATTAAGATTCACCCCCTCCCCATTACTGATTGCAGTGTTATCTTATTACACAGTGTTGTCCTGGTATCTCTTGAAGTTCTGCTCTTTGCTGAAGGGAAAGGGGAAATAGAGGAGGCTGGGAAGAGTAGAGGGAGGGGAAGCTGTGGTAGGGATGTATTGTATAAGAGAAGAGTAAGATAAAGAAAAATGTATTAATAAGTCTATTTTTCAAAGTAAAATAAGATTCTGTCTGTTCATTGAATTTGATTTGTATGTGTGAATGCATGGTTTCTGCAGGGCGTGGCTCACATATGGTATTCAGTGGACAAGTTCTGGCTGTCAGTTCTCTCTTTCCACCATGTGGGTTCTGGCAATCAAAATCATCTAGTGAGAAAAGTCATCAAATACTTACATCTGTTAAGTTATCCTTCCAGCCTGTAGAATTTTTTCACTGTAAATAAAGTCAAAGTTAATATTGAAGCTATTTTATATATATCAAAAAGGATCTGGCACATGTCTTCAAGCAGCGAATAGAAAACACATGAAAATATAAATTAGCAAGAGAGAAATGAAGGCCCACCTAAACATCTATTGTCAAATGGAACACTCACTACTAGGACTCGGTTATATCTTATTTAGATGTTGACTAAATTTATCTTTTGGGATTCAACAGACAAACCAAGGTAGTAGAAAGAATATAGGGAGTTACCCACACACTGACAGCAAGGTCACGTTGTTACTAGAGCACTGCACTCACAGTATATGGAGAAGTCAAGCTGGTTCCTACATATAGAGTCTTCTCCCACATATTCTAGCTTCTTTTCTAAAGGAAGGTATACTACAAGATACCAAAATAGCAATGTAAATACTAGGCCAGCAACAAACACTTTGTTTTGCAATGGTCTCTTTCCCGAAAGATATGCTGTGGTAATGGTTACATGAAGGTTGTGGGAATAACCAACCTATATCAGATATCATATAAGGCTCATTCCACAAGATGAAGCCCATACTTGATGTGGCTTCAGGAAACAAGGACCAGAGACTAGTCATCTCAGTAACCTATGGTAAACAAAATAATATTAGCCAAAAACAAATATATAACAAATAACTTAGCAATAAAATGACTCCTAATGTATCCTGCTATATACATAAATTTATTTCTAGTTCAACCATTCTCAGAAAGGCGTCCTGTGGGAGCAGATGGGAATATAAAGATACCAACAGTGAAAGTAAGCAAAGCATGAGGTATCTAGGAATATTACATCCTAAACAGTATGCCTCCATCAAATCTACCTCATTAACAGCGAGGAAATCCTACAAAAGAGGAGTCAGAAACAGTTTAAGTCAAAGGAGATGGAAGACATCAAAAAAGCAGAACAAAACAAAACAAATAAAACATGTTCCTCTAAGTCAAAATGAACAAAGCTTATATGAAATCACAGAGACTGGGGCAGCATTTACAAAGCCTGCATAGACACATACTATGTGTCGATATTATGACTTCCAATTTATAGTTTTTATAGTATTTTTAAGCATGTGAACAAGTAGACTCTTTGATTCTTGTGCATTTTCTTAGTGTTTTTTTTTCTCCTGATTGTGTTGTTCAACTTTGATGTTAGGTTTGTTTATCTTATATATTATTTTTGCTTTATCTTATATACTGTGTAATTGTTTATCACATGTATATCTTGTTTTTTATATATATTATATTTTTATTAAAAAGAATCTTTTTTGTAAAGGCTTCCTTCCTTTTAATTTCTAAACTCAGATTTTAAATGAAGCAAAACTTCATAACTATTTCTTTGATCTGAAACATTAAATTAAATATTAAAATACATAAATTCTCACTATATACCATAAATTATTGATGTGAAATGAAAGCATAGCTTTTGAGTTCGAATTGGCACTTCATAGAGACATCATAGCTTGAGATGTGTATAAGTGCATATGAGGGAGGTAGCTATCGAATGACTGGCAGAATATTAAAAAGGAATAAAAGAATATAATGTGATCAGTTAAAAGAATAAACATGCCTACCTAACTCAACCAGATGTCTGAATCAATTTTTGGTGTGGGGGGGAACTGATGTTCATGAAAGGTGAGTAAGATTCACAGTAATAACTTGAAATTCTCGCTGGACAATGTACAAAAGGAATATCAAGTCTTAAATATTAGATAATACTTACTTAGAATTGTACATAAAACATTTCAAGATAATGTTTGAGCATAAAAATTACACTGGAAAGGTGTAAAGATTGACAGATTATTAGTAACAATTGTAATACATATGCACTCAGAATTTCCATTCAATTTCATCCTTATTGCTGATGAATTCAGATGAATGAAGGTAACATGAAAATAAAAGGAAATTGAAACACATAATACAAATGAAGCAGTGATTTACTATCAGAGTTATGAAGGCCCATAGTTATAATGGTTTGTTTGTTTCACCGGCTTCTCATTCTCTAAATAGCCTATAGTTTTAGAAATAACATCATATATTTTTTAAACAACAGACTATTTACTACTGGAAATCGAATCGTAATGTTTGTAACATGCCTTAGGCAGTCACATATCGTGACTTTATACCAAAATAATAATGCAAGTTACCACACATGGCACAAGCACGGACAACACAAATACATGTGCATTTTCATTTACATTCCTTTCTCAGCAGCGTAATTCATATTACACTCGTATTTCCTTTAATTATAAAGCATAACATGAGAAACTTGAAAGGGCTTTCCATCATTGAAATCTATTTCAAATGAAATGCATAATACATTTTTAGTGACTTTGGACTCAAACCTAAAAATAGTATTTTTCCCTTGTCTGAAATATGAATTCTAGCATTTTATTGTCACTATATGTTGACAATATTAATGCCTGTACCTCAAGGAACTGTATTTCTCCAGGAAAACTAGCAATGATCAAGTTTATCGTATGTCTGTTTGAGAATGCCTACTATTTGAAAATTTCCCCATAGAATACTGTGACACATATTAGGTAAAAATTAAGAAAAAATTACCTATTAGAATGTAATAAATAATATTTCAGTTTTCTTCTGTTTGAGATAAGGTTTGGAATGTATCCCAGACCATACTTGATCCCAGGGTCATTCCTATCTTGTTGTCTTTCCAGGTTTGGGGATCACAGATATGAGCTATCACTCTCAACATCCATGTATTTTGAAAATGATGTTTTTGAACATAAAATAAGTCATTTCCACAATTAATATTACATGTCGATATTGAGCCGTTTCTTTGATAACGTTCAGGCCTTCCTATTGCGCTATTGCTCCTGGGATATTTAAGAGATGCCTGTGTACTCTTTGATCTAATACTATTTACGTTGCTAACATCTTACATAAAGGGATGAAAGTCTTTGAAATCTGGAGGAGGTTGTTATGAACTACAAGCTTTGCCCTTTGCTCATAGCCCATGAGGACTCAATTAACAACAAAACCCATACAATTATCTTTTTTTTTCTGAAACATTCTAGATTTGACTGCAGACACTCTGAGTTTGTAAGTTGTCTCTGTAACAAGCACTCAATCATAACTTGCACCTTAAAATACTTATATTACAGTGAAAATTTCCAAAGATGGGAAGAATGAATAAGGGAAGGTTCTCACTTTTCTTCAGTTTTTTTAAAATTAAAATATAATAAAATTGCTTTTCTCATGGCTGTCCTTCCTCCATTCTTTCCTATGTGACCTTTCTACTATATTCCTTCTCTCCAAACACTCTCCTATCCCTCCCTGACCAACACATTGAATGAAGGTTTTTCATACATAGTACTGTACTTCTTTTCTTTTTACTCTATGGCTCTTGTGATGAGCATTGCTGATCTGAGTATCATAATTTCATGTAAGATATAGGAATCTCTTTCTCTGTGCTAGAGAGAGAGAGAGAGAGAGAGAGAGAGAGAGAGAGAGTACTTACTATGAAATATAAACTTATAATCACACATTTGTTTTTCATATACTAATGATTATTTTATTTACATTCCAAATGTTCTGCCCCCATCCTGGTCTGCCCTCTCAGAGGTCGTGCCCCCCCCCATATCCCCTCCCCTCTGATTTTTAACCTCCACAGATGTGATTAACTACAATGAGACATGGACTACTAAAAGGGAATTGCACAATTTGCATATATATTAGTATAAAATCATTCCAAGAATATAAAAACATAAATACTTTGAGATGAATCATCCTTAGCGTTTCTAGATACTTCGAACAATTATGGAACTTTCAACATGCACCATCAGAAGTGTTCCATAGTTGTACTTTTGTGTCTTTTTTCTTAGCCAGCTTTTAAGTTTCAACTAATTCACACTATCTTGTTTCCATGACTATAAGAATCCAGATACTATTAGTACATGCACAATTTTTTCCTACGTTTTATGTGGCATTCATGCTGACTGTACCAGGAAATAAAATAAGGTTTTGTGTATGGTAGAAGTCACTGTGAGCTAGCATATAAAAATGTAAATTTTATAGTCCTCCAAATATCTAGTCCTAAACTACGACTATATTCATATGAAGAATTATTAAATTTTTCAAAATTACTCTATAATGATTTGAAGAAAATTTGGGGGTTAGCTCTCCTTTAATAATGGCTTTGATATCATAGTTTTCAGACTGAAGCTGAAAAAAATTAGTGTTCCCCCATCACATGCATTTAGGATTTGTAAATATGACTGGGATTTTCCTCGATGATCCCAGAGTTATAGTTCATTTTACTGTATACTTTTCAATTCTTCAATAAAGAAATTTTGAAATCGATTCTTATATTTAGGGAAGAGAGCTGTAAACTCTAATAAAATGGAAAATGGGATATCGTACTGTGGTTGGTATAGGTACTGCCTGAAGTCAATTTGCAAACTGACAGAGCCCAGGTGTGTGGAATCAGATCCTAGGAGATCTCTGGAGCCATTCTACTCATGTCCTCTCAAGTTTAATTTCAGTAACTATGCTGCTAACACGGTGGCAATGTGTGTGGAATGTGAATCATTAAAATCTACAATTAGAAGTTATTTTTCATTTCACAGAGTTTTATATTCATTTCACAGTTTTCTATTCCAGGGCACAAAGTTAAAATGGGCAGGTTGGTTTTGATTCCTCGATGGGAAAATCAGTTCCTGAGCTGTTAAACTGATTCAGCCGGTACAAATTCCCGTCAGCAAGCCTCATGCTCTGAGTTCAGTTCTAGGGACAGCGTGATAATTGAAAAGTGCTGAATCTTGTAGGTCATTTTCTGGCATATCTATACATACACATTCACATATACGTGTACAACTCGAAATCACACACACACACATATGCATGTACATCACACACACAAACATGCACACACACACATAAATGCATAAAAAATATAAAATAATTTGAGAACTAAAAAGTCCATCCTTCTACTGGACCAGAGAGGCACATTATCCCAAGGAGGTTTGATCTACTCAACTATTAACAATGCTCATCATAGTAAACTTAGACAGAATGTTATTTATTATTGTGCTAATTCATATGGTGCTCTATATTTTTAATTTTAAAACGAGATGACCAATGGACACTAGCCTATGAAAGTGCAGTCCCCTGATTTAATAAGAACTCCATCACTCAGAAGGAGATAGTTTAATATAAATGGTGAAAGTCCTGGTAAAGGCTCAATTTCATCCTTAGACTTCAGAAAACACTATAAAGTGTTCACTATATTTGAAAACACAAAGAAAATATTTGATGAAAGTTATTATTTTTTATTCATTTCTATTTAAATAATCTATCTGTCAAATCACAGAAACTGTAACTACTAGTCACAAGACCTGAACAAGCTCAAACCAAATAAAAATTCCTTTATGAAGGATGGGATATAGGTACAAAGCTCCAATGCCCAACCCTAGTTTTTTGCAATTCAAACCACGGGAGAAGGAAAGATGACATTTCTCAAAGTAGTGTCACTAGGTATCCGCATCACAATCCAAGGCAGGCCCTGTACCTATGATAAATCGATCAATGCAAATGGAGTTCAATTTCCTGTATATGTGTGTGCACTTTATTCTGTCTTAATGTTGTTTGTTTATTTGTTCTGACCTTTGTCTTTGGCTTTTGTGTTATGCTTTTTTTTGTTAGAAAAATGCAGAAGGGCATGAATATGTGTGGGTAGGGAGGATCTAGGTGTTCGAGGAAGAGAAAGAGTAGAGTAAAATATATTGTATGTAATAATTAATAAAATGAATAATAGATGCTGTTCATTAAATGACTCAGGCTGGCTTCAAACTTTCAATCTTTATTTTAACCTCACAAATACAGTGATTATAGGCACATGTCACAGTATATGAGAGCAAAAGATTTTCTGCTGTTAATCATGTAGAAGGTAACTAATAAAGGATGTACTTACTAACAGCCTGCTTTCTCAAGACACTAAATTATGTTTTAAATGACTCCTGTCATGATGAACTTGGGTTTATTGGGTTGGGAATAGCTAATCACTAACTGCAAATATTTCCAGGAGGGTCCTTATTCGCTGGTAACGAAGACATGTAATCAAGGCCATTTCATCATATAATCTGCAGAGAAATTACTTAAATAAATAAATAAATAAATAAATAAATAAATAAATATTGCAGAGACAAGAACAAACACCTTTCATGTCAGTCAACAAACTTTCTTGTCATAATACCTAACACTTCAAATGTAATTAAATATTTATATGATTACAAAATGAATCTTGTATTGGTCACACGATTTGTGTATCAGGTAAATAAGATTTTGGTAGATTTAGTATACAATGTGTTTATGTTTTCCAATTTATTAAACACAATTTTGTTATACATAATTTTATTAGAATAATTTTGTTAATGTTTATGATAAAATAATTTAATAAGGGAACAAAGTGGTATGCTACTTTAGTGATAATGTGACATGTATTGTACTGGAACTATAATTACATGTAATTTTTGATGAATCTTGTCCTAAATATATTAGAGAAACCTTAAAAAGAAATCATTACACATCGATGCTTCTACATACACAAGTAAATTTTTTTTTTTTTTTTTTTTGGTTCTTTTTTTAGGAGCTGGGGACCCGAACCCAGGGCCTTAAGCTTCCCCTAGCAAAGCGCTCTACCACTGAGCTAAATCCCCAACCCGTAAATTTCTATAATATTAGCCTCAGTGTTATGATACATACCATTAATTTTGTTGGTGTCTCGTGGCATGTGTTAAAAATTTCCTTCAGGGGTTGGGGATTTAGCTCAGTGGTAGAGCGCTTGCCTAGGAAGCACAAGGCCCTGGGTTCGGTCCCCAGCTCCGAAAAAAAAGAACCAAAAACAAAAATTTCCTTCAAACTCTTATCATTGGCAAATGAAAATTGAAGCCATGGGGTTGAGGATTTAGCTCAGTGGTAGAGCGCTTGCCTAGCAAGTGCAAGGCCCTGGGTTCGGTCCCCAGCTCCAAAAAAAAAAAAAAAAAAGAAAAGAAAAGAAAATTGAAGCCATGAAAAAATGAGGCTTTTCAGAGAGACCCCTTTATTCATCCTATCCTAGCCAAGAATACGGTCCTCATACTATGCACGCTAAAACCTAATCCTATAAGCATTACTTATTTTAATTCAGGATGATGTATAGTTTCTGTAAGCTACTTAATTGAAACATAAAAAATTAAGGTATTGAGATAATTTTGCTATTATATATAGTATACATATCTCTATCTATCTACCTATATCTTATTTATTTATATATAGAGATATATAGATCTAGATATACATATATAGATATATATATATAGAGAGAGAGAAATAGAGAGAGAAATAGAGAGTGATAGACATAGATATAGACATAGATATATTGAGATTTCATGTAAAATAAGTGTTGCTCAAATGATCTAGGTTTAATATCATAATTTAAATTATAATTCATTCCCTGATTCAAATGCTTTCTTCACCTCTTCAATTATTAGGCATAGAAAATAGCACAGACTTTATCTAAAGCCTTGCTTTTTGATTGTTTTCCTTATTTGGCTATAGGTATGTTTTGCTAGAGAGCTTAGTGGTCGTGTAAAGATGAACTGGGTGTAGAAGGGTCTGTTTACTTCCTTTTAGTAAATTTTTGATCTCTTCATGTCATTAAAATTAATGCCAAATAAATCACCTTTCATAGATTGTTTAATTACTTGCAACATTTAGATGCAATAAATTGTAGGTATAAAATAAATATGCAAGCTTGTTTTAGGAGGTCCAAAGTAGAAACTGGTTTAAAGTAACATTCTTTTCTCAGTTGTATATTTTCCAAAACACATTTTGATAGACTTTAAAATTGGCATAGAATTGATGGTAAAACTCACACTTGACTTTCTCAGTTTCTGAGATATGTTGATAATATTCAAATATATCTAGTAAAATCCAAAGGAACAGCAAACAATTGCACATAAATTGTCTTGATGGCAGTCAGGTTGCTAAAAGTATAGAAGCAGGAATACCATTTGAATTGGGAAGTCCAAAATAAAATTGAACATGCGAGCTTAATTAGCCCCCAGTGGCTATTATATAAATGATGTTATATTCTTTGAACCTACTAAAATTCCTCAGAAGTATACCTTACTTGCACAAGATCTAAAAATGGCACTCAAGTCTATTTTAACTACTAGAGGACACTGAGGAGAAAAGAACCATAAGCTACCAGACAAAACCGTGCTGCCATAACACATCATTCTTAGCTTTAGTAAACATTTACATGCACAGGCACATTAAGCCTTATGGGCTCTGGCCTTTCCTTGCTTATACATTTCAGAGTAATAGCTTGAGGAATAAAACCCTCAAGAATTCAATAAAAGTTGCAGCAAATCTCTCTAACAGTCTGGATGAAGAGGTGGTTTACTTGGTGATAAACATTTCCCCTACTGAAGCCTTAAGATTGGTTCCTAAGGACTAACAAGCTCCATAAGAATTGGGGTTATGAAATTTTCACTCATTCCTCTTCAAGATAGGAGGGCTAGGAAGGAAAGTTTATAACTGTTGCATTATAAATTAGGTGATGGTAATAGAAACTGTCCAAGGGGAGCTATGATGTTGTGCTCATGGAAAATTTATATAACATCACATTTTTATGAAAGTTATGGAGCTTTCAACTTTAAAAGTGGATTTTTTGTGATTTGTTTTTATAAACAAATATAAATAATATTAATGTGTATTTATCAAATATAGAGCATTGAAGCTAAATTGAGAATATACCCGTTAAAATGTGTATTTATGATTTACAATAGAAGTATACTCGCTCAAAAATTTATAAAACAAGATAAATTTTAGGGAACTTGGAAAAAGAAAATGACAGAAAAGTGGAATTCATAGAAAATCCACGGGATATATACTACTTTATGAGTAACAGTCATAGTATTTTGATTGGTTTATAAATTAGAAATAACTTTATTTATATAGTGGATATTTGCATGCAATTTGGAATATTACATAGTTCTCTTTCTTTAGGAAAAGAAGGGACAGAATAGCTTACTCTAATCTCAGCATGTTGGATTCTGAAACAAGAGAATTTCTATGAGTTCAGAGCTAAACTAGGCTACACATTTGGTTCCATGCCAGCCTATGTTACCAAGGAAAACTTTTCAAAATGAAATAAAACAACCATGGGGATTGAATAATAGGAAAGCAGGATTGTTCTGATGCCTAAGAATTTTGTAACTTGCAGTTTTCATATCAAATGAACTGTGATGATAAACAATACATAAAAGCACTAATTTTACATCCATTATGCTAACGTTTTCTATAATAAAAATGTTTCTCATATCATCCTGAGTGAGCTAACCCAATCACAGAAAGACATACATGGTATGCACTCATTGATAAGTGGCTATTAGCCCAAATACCTGAATTACCCTAGATGCCTAGAACAAATGAAACTCAAGACGGATGATCAAAATGTGAATGCTTCACTCCTTCTTTAAAAGGGGAACAAGAATACCCTTGGCAGGGAAGAGAGAGGCAAAGGTTAAAACAGAGACTGAAGGAACACCCATTCAGAGCCTGCCCCACATGTGGCCCATACATATACAGCCACCCAATTAGACAAGATGGATGAAGCAAAAAGTGCAGACCGACAGGAGCCGGATGTAGATCGATCCTGAGAGACACAGCCAGAATACAGCAAATACAGAGGCGAATGCCAGCAGCAAACCACTGAACTGAGAACGGGACCCCCGTTGAAGGAATCAGAGAATGAACTGGAAGAGCTTGAAGGGGCTTGAGACCCCATATGTACAACAATGCCAAGCAACCAGAGCTTCCAGGGACTAAGCCACTACCTAAAGACTATACATGGACTGACCCTGGACTCTGACCTCATAGGTAGCAATGAATATCCTAGTAAGAGCACCAGTGGAAGAGGAAGCCCTGGGTCCTGCTAAGACTGAACCCCAGTGAACTAGACAGTTGGGGGGAGGGCGGCAATAGGGGAGGGGTGGGGAGGGAACACCCATAAGGAAGGGGGGGGGAGGGGATGTTTGCCCGAAACCGGGAAAGGGAATAACACTCGAAATGTATATAAGAAATATTCAAGTTAATAATAATAATAAAAAAAAGAATAACCAGTAGCATACTGATCAGTTATATAATTATTGTGTAATATTTATAACAAAAAGTTTATAAATCAAGCAAAGTGGTAAGGTCTTTAATTTCAGTAACCAACTTGGAAGGCTGCCATAGGAAGATTACACATTCAAGGCCAGTCTGGTTTACAAAGTAAATTCAAGTTGAGCCTGATTAACTTACTAAAACTCTGTCTCAAGATAAAAAAAAATATTTTTAAGAGGATAGATGATATAGCTTAGTAACAGAATGCTCACATAGCATCCACAAGATCAAGAAAAAAAATGTTTCTCATAATAAAAATCTTTTTATACAATATATTTTGATCATGTACCTTCCCTTCCACTTCCTCCTCTAAAATATTCTCATGATATTGTCAATTCTCTCTCTCCCTTTCTCTCCCCCTTCTCTTTCTCTCATTCTCTCTCTCCCTTCATCCCTTCTTCCCTTGATCAATCATTCCACCATTCTCTTTCCCTCTCTCCAAAAGGAACCAAATATATAAATTTCACAAAAGCAAATAAGCAAGCCAAACACAAGTTAGCTAAAATTTCCAAAACAATACAAATGAAACAAAATTCCAGTAAAAATATAAAACAAATTATTGTAACAACAGAACAAACAAGCAAAACATGTGATTTATATTCTATCAGCAAACTCTTCCTGGGCATATGTGCTAGCCTGGATGGAGCATTATAGATGAACTCAGTGAAACTCTATTCGGGAAGAAATTATATTCTTTTTTATAGTTGGTACAAATTCCAGACAGCTTCTAGGTCAGGCTTGGAAGTCCATGTCCAAAACCCCCTCTCAAGTCTGGGAACAATTTTGCTTGAATCTGTGCATGCCTTATGTGTGTTGCCCTGATCTCCTTGAATTCCAGTGAGCATCTGTCCTGTAGCATCTGAAAAACACTGTTCCTTGGAGCAATATATCACCTCTTGTTCATACATTCTTCCCTAGTCCTCTTCTGTAAACTTTCTTGATCCTTAAATGGAGGGTGCTGATGGTAGACTTCCCCTGTAGGACTGAAAATTGTCCAGTTGTAGGTCTCAGTGTTTCCATTTGCTGTTAAATCTTTAAGTCAAAAATTTAATATAAAACTTTTAATTTTTTATTGATATATATATATATGCACACACACACATATATTTGAATGTATGCATGCTCATTCAGATAGAGGTCACATGAGGATGATTGATCCTCATAAACTAGAAGTTACAAGCAGTTGTGGAATTGTGCTATATGGTTTCTGGGAGCCAAACTGGGTTTACTAGAACATGAAGTTCTTTTAACTGCTGATCCATGCCTTGAGTCTCAATAAATGAGTTTTTTCTTTCTTTTTTTAAAGTTTTTATTATATATTCCTTTACTTACGTTTCAAAGGTTATTCCCCTTCCCGGGTTCCTGTCCATAAGCCCCCATTCCCTCCACTCCCCCTCCCCCATACGAGTATTCCCCCTATACATCGCCCTGATTGCCCTCCCACATATTTCCCTGCACTGGGGGTCCAACCTTGGCAAGACCAAGGGCTTTCCTTCTACTGGTGCCCCAACAAGGGTATTCTCTGCTACACATGCAGTTGAAACCCTGGGTCAGTACACGTATAGTCTTTCGGTAGTGGTTTAGTACCTGGAAACTCTGGTTGGTCGGCATTGTTTTTTTTAGGGGGTTGCAAGATCCTTCAACTCTTTCAATCTTTCCTCTAATATATCCCAAGGTGGTCCTATTATCAGCTCAGTGGTTTGCAGCTACTCTTGACCTCGGTATTGGACATGCTTTGGATGTGTCTCTCAGGAGAGATCTATATCCAGTCCCTTTCCGCATGCATTTTTTAGCTTCATCAAGCTTATCTAGTTTTGGTGACTGTATGTATATGGGCCATACGTGTATCAGGCTTTGAATGGCCATTGCGTGGGTCGCTGCTCCAAACTTTGCTTCCATATCCTCTCCTATGAATATTTTTCCCTTTTTAAGAAGGAGTGGGAACATCTGCATTTTGGTCATCCTTCTTCTTGAGCTTTCTGTGGTCTGTAGGTTACATCATGGGTAATTTGAGTTTTTGGCTAATATCCACTTATCAGTGAGTGCATACCCAGTGTGTTTTTCTGTGAATGAGTAATCTCACTCAGAATGATATTTCTAGTTCATTCCACTTGCCTATGAATTTCATGAAGTCATTGTTTTTGATAGCTGAGTAGTACTCCATTGTGTAGATGGACCATAATTTTTGAATCCATTCCTCTGTTGTAGGGCATGTGGGTTGTTTCCAGCATCTGAATATTATAAATATGACTGCTATGAACATAGTGGAGCTTGTGTCTTTGTTGTATGTTGGAGCATCGTTTGGGTATATGCCCAAGAGAGGTATAGCTGGGTCCTCAGGTAGTGCAATGTACAATTTTCTGAGGAACCTCCAGAATGGTTGTACCGGTCTGCAACCCCACCAACAATGGAGGAGTGTTCCTCTTTCTCTGCATCCTCGCCAGCATCTGCTGTCATCTGAGTTTTTGATCTTAGCCATTCTCACTGGCGTGAGGTGAAATCTCAGGGTTGTTTTGATTTGCATTTCCCTTATGACTAAAGATGTTGAACATTTCTTTAGGTGTTTCTCAGCCATTTGGAATTCCTCAGCTGTGAATTCTTTGTTTAGCTCTAAACCCCGTTTTTAATAGGGTTATTTGTCTCCCTGCAGTCTAACTTCATGAGTTTTTTATATTTTGGATATGAGCCCTCTATCAGTTGTAGGATTGGTAAAGATCTTTTTCCAATGTGATGGTTGCCATTTTGTCCTAATGACAGTGTCTTTTGCTTTACAAAAGTTTTGCAGTTTCATGAGGTCCCATTTATCGATTCTTGATCTTAGAACATAAGCCATTGGTGTTTTATTCAGGAAATTTTCCCCAGTGCCCAAGACTCTTCCCCACTTTTTCTTCTATTAGTTTGAGTGTATCTGGTTTGATGAGGGGGTCCTTGGTCCGCTTCGACTTAAGCACAGGGTGATAAAAATGGATCAACTATGTTACAACCCTCTCTCAAGGACCAAGAATCATTAAGGAGGAAAGAATCATTAAGGCCAGAAAGATTGTGAGAGCCAGAGGAAGTGGATGCCTCTAGTGAAACAGTATTTTCTGGCTAGAGCAGGTACTTTTCTACATGACCTCCCGAGGGCTGTGATTACTTACATAAATCCTTCACTATATAAACTCAGAGAAAGTCAGCATTGTCAGGGAAGCTGCTGTTCATGGAGATCCATCCTTAGTTGTAAAGATCCTGGCATTGTTAGATTGTTGCTAGATGAGGTACTGCAACTTTCTTTTGGGGATTCACCCACTGAAAGGTTGCCCATGCAAGGGTAGATCATCCTATACCCATGAATGTATACATAGCACTAAGTGAACTTATGCCAGTGATTTTTCTCAGATACTACAGCAGCATTGACCAATCGCCAACTGATAAACACTGTGCGTTCTCTCTCTCTCTCTCTCTCTCTCTCTCTCTCTCTCTCTCTCTCTCTCTCTGTTGTTAGAATAATATGATAATATCTTTATTTTTAAAGAAAAATTAAATATTAAAAAATAAAATGATAAAATTAGAAGGGAAACAAAGTTGGGAAAGAAACTAGTTAAAAGTGGTAGGTATCTGAGAGACAGAAATGGGTATCAGACTTGATCAAAACATTCAAAATGTATTCATTCATCAGATTCTTAAAGAATGAGAAACTCTGATTTGAGGATTGCTAAATAGAGGCAGGAAAAACGAAGAACCTAGACAATGCTGAGGAACTGGAGATATCCACAACCCCCAACAGTGTGAGTGTGATGCAGGTATTCATGCTTTTATATTTGTACATTGCCTAATTTGTAAATCACACCATACAACTGCATTTCCTTTCCCTGTCAAAGCCCTTAGGAATCTTGACTTTTCTGACAGTGAATCAGGGTACCTACTAAAGATGAATTCCTTTTCGATTAAGTGTTCTATACTATGTAGAACATTTCCTTTTCCCAATGGGCTTTTATAATAATGCCAGTCAACTTCAGTCTGACAAATTTGGTTTCCAAAATTTGGAACATTTTAAACAGAAATGCCAGATATCAATATGACTTTTACTTCTCATGAATTAATGTTATTGAATAAATTAGACTTATCAGATATTAGTGATATTTGCCAGACAGAATGAAGGCAGATGTTAAATTATGAATCAATGAGATAAAAAACCATGGAAACTTTAAATTTATTATAAATACAATGTGCTCACACATTTGCAATAATTCAGAAATGGTATTTCAAACATAGAAAGAGAAAGAAAATGTCCTAAGGAAGAATATAGACCATATTTGAACTGCTTTAAAGATACAAAGGTAATTTTTCAATCATCTAAGAAATGGTTAAATCAGGATAATTAATATCCCAAATACTTAATTTTTTTAGCTATTTGTTTCTTATGAGATATTTGACATTTAAAACTCTATTAGTTTTAAAACTACTATTATTTCATCATCATCATCATCATCATCATCATCATCATCATCATCATCATTTAATCTGTTTTTACAGTCCAGGCCTTATCTCCCTCCAGGTCTGCCCTCCCATAGTTCCTCATCTCTCTTTGAGATCTGAGAGTCTCTCACCTCCTAGGTCTCTGGTATATCCTAGAGAGTTCCCCTATCTCCTACCTACCTAGGTTGTTGTTTCCATAATTTCTGCTGACCCTCATGGCTTCACTCTTGTGCCCCTCAATATCTGAACATGTTTCCCTTTCCCCCATCCTGTTTACTCTCCCAGCCATGTCCCTGTCTTCCTCTTCCTCCCAGACCACCAGTGATTGCTTACTTTTCCCTCTCAAGTAACTCATACCCTGATTTCTGAAGGTGAGTTCAATAAAATGCATTGGCTTACCATGTGATGCTTTGGTTTCCTGGCTGGGGTAAGCAGATATTTGTTCCTGAATCATCATATATAGTGTCTTAAAGCCTATACTAACATGGATACTGATGTCTAAACTCTGAATCTTTGGAGATTTTTCTTAACCTTGAAGTCTACTCTGCTAGTTCTCTTTCTCAAAATTTTTCAATATTTGTAAAGGCGTGAGGAAAGCAGGGACTGATTCTGGTAATGTCCTTTTACTGAACCTTGTAAGTTTTTGGGAGTTTCTGAGTTTAATGTTTCCTTAGCTTCCTGAATATTAGTGAAAGCTCTCTTTTTTTCTTCCAGGAAAGAATATTTTAACAAACAATAATTAGATCAAAAAAATCTTGTCAAATGTCACATGGTATTGTTCTCTATCAATGCTTATTCTATAGTGAGTGAAACCAGCAAATTGTAATGTAGGGGAGACTGGAAAAATGATTCTTGCATCTTCCTGTGAAAGAAAATTGTGTCGTCTTCATTACAATCATTTTGACTTTCCACAAATAGAATTCTTATTGCCTTTTGACAACTGGCTAGTCTTATAGTAAATGAACAATAAGCAAACTACATTAAGAAAATACCATAAGAAATAGATGAGACATTTAGTGGTTTCAAGTATTTGACATCTAACACAATCCTCAAAATTGTCCATGGACACAAATACTTAGGCTGTATTAAAGAATGATGTACATTTGTGTGTGAACGACTGCAGCATATTGAAATTAAAATAAATGTTAGATTTAAAATCAATTTAAAGATTATTTTATTATGATAATATTTCAAAGGAGAAAAGTGTTATAAGGAAAGATCTAGAGTTGTGGAACTTTAGTGAGCTTTGTAGGTAGGTTGGGCCAAATAATACAACAGATATCAGAATTAGGATCTTGAACGTAATAGAATCATGATAATTTTGGTAAAACATATAAAAATAGAATTAAATTGGAAGGTCAGTCATAAAAGATGAAGTGAAAAAGGAAGCAGGGGTGTCAGTAATGCTGTTAATTCTGTTATAAAGCAAGCTAGAGGTGTCATATGGGAGGAAGTCCTGTTCTCTTGCTAATGTGATGCTTTTGCAATCAAGACAATTCAACATTAAGGACGCAGGATAAACACAAGGTTTCCATGGTGCTGAGTGCAGATTATTGCCTTGAGGCCGATCATGTATAAAATGAAGCTTATTAAGTCATGCTGTACTTTTCCTTTTTAACCAATGTGGGCCATCATGGCAGTTTGATAACCATGTATGAAAGCAAGAGGTAAATTTTCTGTATAACCCCAGTCATACATGGAAGACAAGGAGAAAGAATTTATTGGAAAATGTATTATTTCAGTTTGAGTTTTATGCTAAGAAATAGAGTTTCTTGTATTTTGCATACTATCTACAATTATGACATAGATTCCATATTAGCTGAAATAAGTAAGAATTTTATAAATTGGACAGACACTCAGGAAGATGATCCTCAGGGGAGAGGGAATGAGTTTTTGAGAGTCACTTCACATAGGAATGTATATATGTTATATTATTTCTTCAACTGACATGAGGAAACTAAATATATGTTGTTTAGTTGTATTGAAATTAACAAAGTAATTAAAAATATCATTTTTTGTATCTCAGTACTAATTTTTATAATTATTTTCCACATTAGTTTACAAAATAATGCATATATGTAAAAAATTAAAAGGAGATGAATAAATGGGGCAAATAATATTTATTTAAAATAACTCTATTATGTCAGAAAATTTTAAATAAATTATTTACAGATTAAACACAGTATCCAATCACATACTGAATTTTAGTGCCGAAAATGAAACATAATTCATTTAGAACAATAACACAATGAATATGTTAGAAAAGAGTTAGGTAATATAGCAAAATTGGCATTCTAAATATTGATGTTATATGTTAAAACAATGCTAAATTGTGTACATTTGACATGAAAACAGATGGATAAGTAGAACATAAAAATTCAAGGGCATAGATTTGATTAAATTATGTAAATTATTTTGAAATGATACTACATCCCAGCTTGCTGGTGGGATTGTAAGCTGGTACAACCACTCTAGAAATCAGTCTGGCAGTTTCTCAGAAAATTGGACATAGTACTATCTGAGGTACCAGCTATACAACTCCTGGGCATATACCCAAAAATGCTCCAACATATAGCAAGGACACATATTTCATTATGTTTAAAGCAGCCTTACTTACAATATCCAGAAGCTGGAAAGAAACCAGAGGTCCTTCAACAGAGAAATGGATACAGAAAATGTGGTACATTTACACAATTTAGTACTACTCAGCTATTGAAAACAATGACTTCATGAAATTCTTAGGGAAATGAATGGAACTCGAAAGTAGCATCCTGACTGAGGTAAACCAAACACAAAAGAACACACATGATATCCACTCACTGATAAACAGATATTAGCCCCAAAACTCAGAATACCCAATATACAATTCACAAACCACATGAAGCTCAGAAGAAGGAAGACCAAAGTGTGGATGGTTCAGACTTTCTTAGAAGAGGGAAGAAAAATACTCACAGGAGGAAATATGGAGGCAAAGTGTGGAGCAGAGACTGAAATGTCATCCAGAGTCTGCCCCACATGGGATCCACCAAACCCAGACAATATTGCGGATGCCAAGAAGTGCAAGCTAATAGGTGGCTGATATAGTTGTCTGCTGAAAGGCTCTGCCAGAGCCTGCCAGACCCTTACAAATACAGAGGCAGGTGCTTGCAGCCAACCATTGAGCTGAGAACAGAGTACCCAGTGGAGTAGTTAGAGAAAGGACTGAAGTAGCTGAAGGGGTTTGCAACCCCATAAGAACACAATATCAAATACCCAGACCCCTGAGAGCTCCCAGGAACTAAACCACAATCCCAAGATAATCACAGGGATAGATCCATGGCTCCATTAAAATATGTATCAGAGGATGCCTTTGTCCAGCATCAATGGGAGGAAAGGCCCTTGGTCCTGTCAAGGCTCTTTGCAGATGTCCCATTGTAGGGTAATGTCAGGGTGAGAAGATGGGAAGGAGTGGGTGGATCCATGAGTGAGTTCCCTCATAGAAGCAGGGTGTTGAGGGGGTAGGACAGCAGATTTCTGGAGGGGAAATCAGGAAATGAGATGACATTTGGAATGTAAATTTAAAAATGAAATTAAAAAAAAAGAAGGAAAAGTCTTTCGTTTTCTGGTGCCAAATGGAGAAGTTCGTTTGTGAACAGTAGGCACATTCTCATGTTCAAATGGCTCCTGTCAAAGACAAAGAAATAGAGTCACACTCTGATCATGTAGGAGATAGGGTATCTCAATATCCACTGAGCAACGCAGGCAGGAGAGAACCAAAAATAAATAAATAAATAAATAAATAAATAAATAAAAAAAAAAAAATTTTAAAAAAAAAAAAGAAAAAAAGAAAAAAAAAAAAAAAAAAAAGAAATGGTAATCAAATCAAGTGATGGATGGATCACCTAGTAATTGTAGTGTGACAAGTGCTTAATTGTTTTGACAACTGATAACCTCACTGTTAAGTATGTAGGTGAATGAATAATTCAACACACTGTATTAAAATAAAGAGCTAATCATTAGAAAATGTAATGATAACCCTGCTTTAAATTAATCTCGTTATTAGTTCAGATAATTGCCATAATAAACATAAAATAAAAGTATAATTACCTATGTAATAGCCTACATAATTTTACTCATCAGAAAGCAGCTTTCTCCTGGCCTTACCTTTCTTCATATTTGTCTTATACAAAGTTTTGGAGAGCCTTGAGATTAGGAGAAGAATAGAAGATCAAAAGCTATGTCCTCAGAATGTGGCTTGCAAGTAAAATAGATGCCATTCACTTTCTTTTGGTTGGTGTTATCACAGAATCAAATAGAGATGATAATTAAGCTATAATATATAATCTCTAGTGTGTAACTGATAAATAGCATGAGAGCTGGGCTTTTACATTCCATACACTGTGCACCAAAATGGACATGTTACATCATTTAGGTGTGAATTTCATTTCATAGAATAGAATTTTATTTCTTGTTATATAATTTAGGAGACTAAGTAAGGATTTAATTATAATTCAATATGTATATCAGAGACTGAAAAAATTCATACATTTATGTAAATGTGCATTTGCAAAGTCTTCACGTAAAATAACCAAAATCCCTTGTACAAATATTGAAAATAAAATTAGAAAAGATGCTCGCATGAATGCACCTTGGAATACTTCCACAAATCTGTGTATAAAAATAACAATTATATATATATATATATAGTTATAAGACACATATAAAAATTGGAATAGTACTTATGTTCAAAGAAATTTATAATTTTTATTTCGTTAAAAAAGTACATCTATAAGCTGAGAGATAGTGGCACATGCTTAATCCCACCACTCGGGAAACAGACAAGCATATCGTTGTGTGTTTGATGCCAGCCTGGTATACAGGGTGAGTTCCAGGACAGCTAAGGTTATACAATGAAACTCTGGAAAAACAAAAACCAAAGCAAACAAATGAAAGGAAGCATATCCATAACATGGGAAGTTCTGCTTTTATTTTTGATGGAGTAAGACAGTGTACATTTAACCACCCATAAGAAAAACAAGCAATCTTAAAAATAAAATGGTTTAAAAGAAATCCTACAGATACTTAACCAAAATAATGAGGGGAAGGGGACTATAAGATAGATATATCTGGCCAAGCATAGATTATTAATGTCATAGTTTTATATATAGTTTATGACATTTACACACTAAATTAATATCTAATTTCATCACTTATTCTTTTCTTCTGTGTCTTGACAATGACACTGAATGAGAAACCCTCATCTAAGCTTTTCTTTTTTTCCTTTTTTTCTTTATTAACTTGAGTATTTCTTATTTACATTTCGATTGTTATTCCCTTTCCCGGTTTCCGGGCCAACATCCCCCTAGCCCCTCCCCCTCCCCTTCTATATGGGTGTTCCCCTTCCCATCCTCCCCCCATTACTGCCCTCCCTCCCAACAATCACGTTCACTGGGAGTTCAGTAAGCTTTTAAAAAGTCAATAAAATTGTCATTGCTAAAAGAATGTCATAATAACTCTACCAAACATTGAAGGAAGAAATATTTGTTAAGAACTTATTATATCCCAAGATTTATGTTAAATGCTGTGGAAGAAAAATAGAACAGACTAGGTTTGTTTAAACTGTTAGTACTCTGCATAACTGTTAACTAACTCTCATAGAACAGAAGACACAAATGTTATTTTCATATTAGAATAAATACATTCATTTTGGAAAAGACGGTAATGAAAATGTGAGTGTGTCTCTAGAAAATGAAACTACAGAGGGGCCATGAACCTCCCTTTTATGGAGAAGGAGAAAGGAGGTTGGAAAATAATGGGCTAAATGAAACAGGGAAAGGGAACTGGGAGTGACTGAGATTGAAATACATGATAGAAGCAGGAGTACATTATTTGAAGAAATAAATCACAGCACAGTATCTAATAAAATGAAGTGTGTAGGAAAATCTTGAGACCAACCACGAGATAGAGCCCATGCCCAGGACTGCCTGGATGTCCTGGATGGTAGGGAACAAGAACCAGAGACTGAGATCTAGGGTAAAATTAACATGACTGGCATCAATCAATCAATCAATCAATCAATCAATAAAATTTCACTGAAATAATTGCCAATAATATTTTGCTCTATTCGTAAATCAGCACCTTGTCCAGTAGTCATCAGAGTCTTCCTTTAGAAGCAGATGAGAATGGGTGCACAAACACACAAACAGATATTACACAGAGAGTCTAAACTAGAGGTCTCTTCTGAGTCCCACCTCTAGAAGTTTGGGGAACCCTATGGAAGAGAGGGTGGAAGACTGGAGAAGTCAGGAGATGAATAATACCAGGAGACTATGGGCCACCACATCAACTAAACTGTTCTTATAAGCACTCACAGAGACTGAAGCAGCAAATATGGAGCTAACATGGATCGGCACCGGGTCTTGTATGTGTATGTTTCCCTTGTTAGCTGGGTGGTCTTCTGGAACTCCTAACACTGGGAATAGGTGAGTCTCTGACTCTTTAGTCTACTCTGGGACTCTTTTTCAACCTATTGGACTGCCTTATCCATAGCAAACACAAATATGTAACTGTATAGAACTGCATTTTATTTATCGTGGCCAGAGGATATAGAATCATACCAAAAATGAATCTAATCTATTAATCTGTCTACACATCTATGTGTCTGTCATTGACTAATTATTCTTCTAATTATTTATCAGTGCTTCCATCTGTAAATATTTTAAAGGAGATTTTTTTTAAAACTTTTGTCATTTTGAGGTTTTACTAAAATAAAATATTAGATGCCTTTTTTAGAGAGATGGATATGCAGATGATTTATTGAAGTCAGACACATATCGATGCATAAGAGTAACTATGTTTACTTTTAAAATTTTATTTATTAATTTTTCTCCTATGCGATATATCCCAATGGCAGCCTCCCTATCCCTCCTTTACTTCCCGTATACTTATCATCTCATCTTCCACCCAGAGCTATGGCTAAAGTGTTTTCCCTCAGAAAAAAGCATGTCTTCAGTGATACTAACTAGACTGGCATCACAGGTTGCATTGAAACTAGGCATATGACATCATCTCAAGGCTGAGGGAGGCAACCCAATAGGAAGAAATTGTCCCATGGGCAGGCAAAAGAGTGAGAGACACTCCTCAATCCCAAAGTAAGGAGTCCAACAAAAACCCCAAGCTAAAGAACTTAGCTTAAAGCTAAGTTCATGTAAAAATGAGAATCCAAAGACTTACACACAACCTTGACTGTACTTACTTTATGAACTAGAGGAATGTCATTATTGCATAGCTTTTTTCCCAATTAGAATTGTCAACAGGCATAAAACATTCTGCTTCCAAAGGCCAGTTTGAAGAAACATAGCTGGTGTTTGTGATTTAAAAATTTTTTCATAATAGTGATAGGCTTGTGATTTTTAGTGGGAATGTTTCTTGATTGTATTTATACAACATATTCATACATACATATAAACATATATACACATATGTACATATCTACATAAGTTAGATAAATTATAAATATGCCAAAACTGTTCAGGACTTACTTATAGTAGGGAATATATATATATATATATATATATATATATCACAAATCATAACATTACATCAAATGTTACTTATGCCAACCAACTTAAAACTTAGAACATTGTATTTAATGAAGTTACATGGGTATATCAAGCAATCAAGAGCTAGATAAAAAGAATTAAAACTATTATTCCTGTTAGAAAAAATATAATAATTTCAAATTCAATCTCTATTAATTTCAATTTTTATTCTATATAAATCTACCATATATCAATAATAGGGTTGGAGATAATTTCATGTTCTATTTTTTGTTGATGGGCTCTCTGCTGAGTTCCTTCACCATTCAGCCTTTCTACAATTAATATTAGAAGCACATAGTGTGCATGACATGGCTGATATTTCCCTTTACTTGTAGCTTCAAATCTCCACATATATTTGAGAGTATTTTCAATATCTTATCAAATCTCTCCTTTGAACATCTACTCTTGTTTCAGCAGTAAAATTTTAATTTTTAAATGTCTAAAATTTTCAAATTGCATTTTAATTATGTATGATACTTAAATCTATAAACATCAGAAATAAATTTTGTCTATTCTTATCTAATTGTGTCAGTTTATAATGTGATTCTATATGCATTATTTATGACTTCATATTTTCTTCAAATAAAATATGAATTATATTATTATCTACCAAATATAGGTAGTCAAATATTTAAAATAGAGCTTTGTGGTTACTAAACAAAAATTCTAGGCCATAGAAATTCTCCACGATATTTTCTATCATCAGTATCATGAATAAAAATATACAAATATATAATTATTTCAATATTTAAAATTTTTACAACTTATTTAGTATGAAATATGATAAAATTCTTTAATATATTGTTGTCCTAAAATTTCATTTAGTTATTACTTTGATCTAGTTTTACAAAATGAAATATGACAAGGTATATTGACCCTAGAATTTATTAGAATATCTGAGCTTATGATATAATGTAAAAGTCGGTGAAGTTATTCTTTCTAATTTTCCCTGTTTGAATATTAGAAGAAATGAACAGTAATTTCTCTAGCATTGTGAGATATGTGATTATCATTAGATAAGTTATTTGAGCTTAATACATTTCCTCTTATGATCTGCCAATTTTATTGTTCTTCCTTTCTATGTACGGACTCTTTTTATTAACATATATGCAGGCAAAACACCCATATACATTAAATAAATGAATATTTTCAAATTAAAACAAATTAAGGAACTGGAGCATGTGATTCATGGAATCAGAAATTTCTTTATTACATTTATTTATTTAATGTCTATATCTTTGCATCTGTGTGTAGTGTCAGAGAGCACCTGAAAAGGTTACTGGATTATCTGGGACTGAAGTTACAGGTGTCTGCCAGCCACCATGTGGGTGTACACAGTCCTCAAGAAATGCATCCAAGATTCAACAATTCTTATTGTGTATTAAGTTCAGAATATTGTGTTTAACAGTATTTGTTTCCTATTGATGTAATTTTTGAATCAGTTTATCACAATTTCATCTCAGGAGGGTATCTTCCTGAGTAATAACAATTGGGTAAATTTATGTTTATTTGCACACTGAAACTTTATTTCTTTTGTAAATTGTTCCTTACCATGTTCACACCCATTGCTATACTCAGCTCCATTTTCTAAGAGACTAACGTTTTGAATGTAGATGTAATTCTTCTAAAAGAATTTTACATGAACTATTTAAGCTTTATTAAAATATGTTCAGTGTTTGTGGATTGTGTGTCAGTAGAATTCTAGATGTTTCTAATTTTACTCACCACACCTTTCAAAGAAGCTGCAAGCCAAAGGTTTTCAGTACCATCATCTTCACTATATCAATCTTTAAAATTGTGTTCATTTTTGTAACATTATCTAATTTCTTAATTCTGCTTATCTATAATTCCTCTTGTTGTACAATTTATTTGATACATGGAGAATAGTGTTTCCATTACTGAATTTCTATAAATATGCAAATATATTAAAAAGAAGAAAAAGAAGCAGAAAATCCATCTTAGCTATCAGGATATAGATGTGGAGGAAGAACAGACTCCTTCTGATCACTCTGTCTAGGAACACTGTGTCTTTTTCTCCTTTATTCTTGCCAGTCAGAGATTCTAGAGTGCTCCTTGAGGGAGGCAGTTCTGCTGCCAGTTATGTTTCAGGTAACTGATGAATTGTTTAGTAATAAATTGAGCACTAAGGACATTTTTCATGAAACAATGGCTTTCTGATCTTCTTAAGCACATTTCTCATAGATTTATTATTCAGACAACATACTATGAATACCACCACCCACTTTTGCTCCTTTTCATTCTAGAGATATCTTGTGTGATGCTAGTAGAGGTCTCCAGTAAAACAATGACAAGGTACCAGCGTATTAATAGAATCTGTTGTCATAATTTTCTTTCTTCTGTCTTCTGTCCCTTCCTCATTTTCTTCTTTCTTCCCTACTTCATAATTCCTTTCTTCATCTCCTTCCTTCCTTCCTCCCTTCCTTCCTTCCTTCCTTCCTTCCTTCCTTCCTTCCTTCCTTCCTTCTTTCCTTCCTTCCATATTTCCTCTTTTTTCTCCTTTTTAAATCTTTTTTGTTTCGTTCTTCATCTCTCTCTTAGTATCCCTAGCCCCTTTTTCCATCTTTCTAAGTTTGAGATATGACTAACCAGAATGACCACAGACAAGTTTATCTGAAATAATAAAATAGAAAAGATCTGTGCTTGGAAGGAGAAATGAGTGTCAAGAGGAATGAGTAGGACACAGGAACTACAAAGGGATAACAGGAAGAAGTGAAATACAGAGAGGAAGAAGAAAAGAGAGAGAGACAGAGACACAGAGTGAAAGAAAGTGACCCAGAGAGATAGAAAGACTATTACTTAAAACAAAAGTATTGGGGTTGGGGATTTAGCTCAGTGGTAGAGCGCTTGCCTAGCAAGCGCAAGGCCCTGGGTTTGGTCCCCAGCTCCGAAAAAAAGAAAAAAGAAAAAAAAAAGTATTAAGAATATGTTTAAAAAACCCACAGAGAAGCATGCATTATGAATACATACATTCAAACATACATATATATCTTAATTCATATATATATATATATATCTTAATACATATATATTCATAGTATATGCTTCCCTAATTCTTAATTTATATATATATATATATATATATATATCTTAATTCATGCACCTCTAATAAGAAACATACACAAATACCTGAATCCCATGTGTGGGAATTTTCCCTTGAATTGTTGGACAGATAAATACAAGAATTTCCTAAGATAATATGGACCATGTCCATTGCTTTAGTTACAGAAATTAAAGATAAGATCCTATTGCTAAAGGGAACTCTCCCTCCCTCCCTCCATCCCTCCTTCCTTCTCTCCCTCCCTCCTTCTCTTCCTCCTTTAATTTTCTTTCACATAGGCAGACACTTTGGGTGCAGAACTTAGGAGTTAATCTAGAATTTACTTGGAAACCTCTCCCTGAAAACTGCCTCTCATAGTATCAAAAGATGCTATTCAAGTTACCAGGGGTCACAGAGTGAATCAGCAGTCCTACTTATTTATAAATCCTACAAACTATACCAATAGTCATTATTGTATGATATCCCCAATCTTATAACAGTAGCGCGTTTACTTTGGGAGTAACTTAACAGCTGTCTAAGGCTAACTCAGTTGAGAGTTCATGCAAGGCACCATAAACCTAGACAAATGCCCATGGCTGTGTTGTCATATACCTTAGATGAGAGTCTACAACTGTCATGTTCCTAATATCATTTCAAACTGAATTATAGATGTTTATACTTATATTCAGAGTTAACTACAAACTCACCCTTGTCAATAAAATTTCTTTGTATAACAGATGGATACCATTATAGAGATCTAGAACTGGTTAGAATGTGAAGAGTAGATGACTATGGGTAGTCAAAACAAACTGATATATCTGCAATGGAATTCTTACACCTAAGACTGAGGGATAATTTCCAAAGAGACAGAAAATATTCTAACAACCAAATGACTAGGACAATTTCTACTAATGCCCATTAAACAATTAATTCAATTTGAAACATGCAAAGAATGGAAACAAAAATATAAACTTAGTTGTAGTCATGTATCACAAACCCCTTTCGGTAAGCAACTTAAGCATAGTCAATAGTCGTCTTAAAATATGAGTATTATGAAATGGAAGAATCCTTATTACCTAGTATTATTGTAATTGTATAGTATATTGAATATGAAATTGCTCTCAAAGGCTTCTTTGTTTAACGTTAGTTACCAATAGATGTGTTTTAGGAAGTGATTGAGATTTGAGGGCTCAGATTTAATCAAGGAATTAATTACCCCCTCAATATATTCTTAATTCAATAGATAATTCATGGAAACTAGGAGGTGAGGACTAATTGCAGGAAGCAGGTCATTGTAGACTTATCTAGAAAGATACACCTTTTGCGTTGCTGTTGAAACAGCATATGAATGAAAAACTTGCAATGCTCTGCTCTATTAGACCCGAGTTTAGTTCATATTACACACACGTGACAACTCACAATCACAGAAACTCAGCTCCGGGATATCTGACTTCCTTTTCTGTTCTTTAATGGCACCTGCCCTTAAATTCATTTGCACAATACATAATTTAAAATAATTCTAAAAATATGTGTACAATTAGGCATGTACCCTATCCTTCCTCTCTCTCCTCTCTGATTATAATCAATATGAATCCACTCTATCCTTCTATGGAGTTCTGTCATAGCACAGGCTACTGATATGTGCTATGTACTGATATGACAAGTGATTGTGAATTGAAACATTGAAGACAGGAGCCAAAATAAAACATATAGTTCTCTGTGTTTGTGTTTATGTGTGTGTATGTGTATGTATGTTATATATATATATATATATATATATATATATATATATATATATATAAAACTTTATGTATAGCTATGCATGCATAGTTTTGTGTTTGCTGAATTGAGTATCTGTACTCCCTCCCAGAGACCTATACACAATACCCCTTCCCCTTTGTCTCTGAGAGGTTCACCCTCATGCCAAGAGAACATGAGGCATCAAATCTCTACAGGATTAGACATATCCTCTTCCACTGCATCTAGATAAAGCAGTCCTTAGCTACATATGTTCCAAGGTCTTTGAACAAGCCAGTGTATGCTTTTTGGTTGGAGACTTATTCTCTGTGAGTTCAAATTGATCTCAGTTAGTTGATGCTGTTGATCTTCCTATGGAGTTGTCATTCTCCTCAGCTCCCCCAAAAAGCACAAGATTGATTTCCAAAGTGGTCATACCACTTTGAAATCCCACCAGCAATGAAGGAATGTTCCTCTTTCTCCACATCCTTGCCAGCATGTGCTGTCACTTGCATTTTTTTTGTTTGTTTGTTTTTTTGTTTGTTTGTTTTTTGACATTATGATTAGTGTAAGGGGGGATGTCAGGGTCATTATGACTTACATTTCTCAGATGACTTACAGCTTAGACATTTCTTTAAGTGCTTCTGGGCTAGTCAAGATTCCTCTGTTGCAAATTCTCTCTATATCTCTGTATCATGTTTTAGTTGTGTTACTTGGTTTTCTGGAGTCTAACTTCTTAAAATATATATTGGATATTAAGCCTCTATCAGATGTAGGGTTAGAGAAGATTTTCCCATACCATAGGTTTCCGTTTTGTCCTATTTACAGTGTCCTTTGCTTTACAGAAGCTTTTTAGTTTCATTAGGCTCTATTTATCAATTGTTGATCTCAGAGGCTGAGGTATTGGAGGTGTGTGCAAAAAAACTTTCCCTTGTGCCAATGCATTGGAAGTCATTGCCTACTTTCCCTTCTATTACACTAGTGTATCAAGTGTAATAGTGTATCTAGCTTTATTTTTGAAGTCCTTGATCTACTTGGAATTGAGCTTTGTGCAAGCTGATAAATATGGATCAATTTGGACTTGAGTTTTATGCAAGGTGATGAATACGGATCAATTTGCATTCTTCTATATTGTAGATCTCGAGTTAGACTATCACCACTTGTTGAAGATGGTTTATTTTTTCCCCACCATATGTATTGGCTTCTTTGTCAAAGATCAAGTGTCCAAAAATGTGTTGGTTTATTTCAGGGTCTTCAATTCTATTCCATTGATTGAACTGTCTGTATCTGCACCAATACCATGCAACTTTTATCACTATTGCACTATAATACAACTTGAGGTCCGAGATGGTGATTCCCTAAAGGTTCTTTTATTGTTGAGAATTGTTTTTTCTACTTTTAGTTTTTTTTCCATATGAAGTTGAGAATTGATGGTTCAATATATGAAATTCTTTCAGTGTAATCTACATTACCATACTCAAAGAAAATATGTCACATGGTCATCTCATTAGATGCTGAAAACACCTTTGATAAAATTCAACACCCCTTCATTTTAAAAGTATTGGAGAGATCATAGCATACACCTAAATTTAATAACAGCAATAATATACATAAATGACCTCAAATTCTACCAGAGAACTTCTATCACTGATAAACAACTTCATCAATGTGGCTGAATATAAAATTAACTCAAACAAATCAGTAGCCTTCTTTTATACAAATACATTAGGGAAATGTTACTATTTATAATAGCTACAAATAATATATAATATATTGGTTTAACTCTTACCAATCAAGTGAAAGATTTATATTATAAGAACTATAAGTCCCTGAAGAAAAAAATCAAAAAAGACTTCAGAAGATGGAAAGATCTTCCATGCTCATGGATCTTTTGGATTGACATAGTGAAAATGACCATCTTACCAAAAGCAATCAACAGATTCAAAGCAATGCCCTTCAAACTTCCAACACACATCTTTATACACATGGGAAAGGCAATTCTCAATATTCATATTTTAAAGACAAAGAATGTACATTATTGTGTCAAACTCACCAAAACTTCATTGAGGTAGATTAGATTAGACACCAAACCTCTATATATCTCCCTGAACTGCAATATATAATAAATCTATTCTTATTTAATTAAGTTATTTTTCATTCTTAATTATACTTGGAGCAATTGGTTATGATATATATATATATATATATATATATATATGTGCATGATTAAAATATTGTGAGGAGTAAATCATCACAGAGTTTTATCATTGTGTGACTATTATAGAATATACTTATGTAAATAATCCTATGACATTACTGTGTTATAAGATTTTTAAAGACTGATTAATTAATTTTATGTGTATGGATATTTTATCTGCATTTATGAATGTTTAACACATGCATGTCTGGAGACAATAAAGGTCAGAGGAAGTTAGATTCCCCTGAAATTGGATTTATGGATGGTTATCCGTCAACTTTGGGCATTTAGGAATTGAACTTGGGGCCTCAGAAAAATGATCAAGTGATGTTACCTTCTTACTGAGTTATGATAACTTTAAGAAAACAGTATTATTTGCCTAGTTTATTATTAAACAAATTTCCATCTTGTGAATCCTTACTCTAAATTGTGTGACCTTTCTATGTATTGGAAACATAGTTTGGATTCCTGCAAATATATGTTAATATTTGAATAAAATGAAGTCAATTTAATAATTCCATTTTTAGAATATATCCCTGTCATTCAGCAAAGCATAACTATACTTGTGTTATTTAGACTACATTTGATAAAGAAATATAAAATAACTTTTAATATATGTTACTAATCTTATTTGATACAGCTGTGCTTGGGACACCTTTGAAAAACTGAACTTTTCCTGAAAACATATCCTGTCTTACAGGAGTACACATTTATATGCAAATATAACTGACTTTTCAAATGTTAACTGTTAGTTCTAATGTAAATCCATCTCATTTAAATTAAATTATCTTGAAATCTGGTTGGTATTTTGGGCTGAAATTTAATTGAATATATTTTCATATCTAATCATTGACTTAAGGGTAATCTATTCTTACAATTTTCAGGTAAAATTAACACTGAGACATGTACCTTCTGTAAAACTCCGTCAGTCTAAATGTCAGTTAGAATTATGTTAACTCAAATTGAATTTCAAAAATAACCACACTGTAATGAGAAAGGCCATTCAAAATTATGTAGCATGTAGTTGTATTTAAGTGAGGCATAAAACTGTAAACAGGGTATGGTCATAAATGGCATACAGCCTAGGACTTACCATTTTTTATATAATGTAGATAAAGTAAATAAAACATTTAATTTGCATCATTTTGAATTTTTTGGAATGACTTTGTCCAAGTATCAATTGTATAATTAAAACAATTATCTACATCCTAAAAAGAAAATGTTTTATGAATTAACAGTCTAATTAGATCTAGATATTTCAAATCAATTGAATTTGAAGCACAATCACTGTCCCCATTATTTCAAGATCATTATGAATTGATAGAGATTGAAATGGAAAAGTCATAGTAAATACTGAACACACTAGGATATAGTAAGATATGGCAGCCTTGTACACGTGTCCTGATATGGGTCTACACAAGTGCTTTAAACTCAGTCATCTTATTGGATCTTTCCCATCCCATCCTAGTGTTTGCCAGTGGCTTCATGGCATGTTTCTCCTAAAAAAACAGTATCCCTTACCAATTCTGTACCTCTAATATTTGCCACTTCATTTTGAAAATCCTATTAGAATTTACATTGCTTTTTCTCTACTTCATTCCAGTTTTTGATTTACATAATCCTACGGTAAATTTCATCCCCTATCTTAGTCCAGAGTCTCATCCTATACCTCAGGAATTTTTTCCTCCAATCTCCAATAGCCTCCAGGCATTACATTTCCTGTTCATTCTTGAAGCCAATTAAAGAGCATACTCACTTCCGACAGAAACCCATCATTGCTTTCCAAGGTCTTAAATTCAACCTATTACATGGGAACCTGTCACCAGCTCCACACGATAAAGCAAACATGCTAACTACCAATGTGGAATTCCACTGAAAAACTGCTCTTTGAAGAGGGCACTTCAGTCTTTAATGGAAATGTAAAGCTTAAACAGAGGCAGCACGAGAATGTTGTGTCATGGCTATGCTTAGATTATTTGAGGAACCCCTGGGCATTCTGTCCTAATCACAACTCAAAATTCACTTTAAAACGTTAGCCTTATCTATTTCCTCCTTTCACTATTATAAATGGCATATTGATGATAAATTTTTCAAGTTCCTTCCATATCAACTAAGTAGCATCCGTTCATTTTGTAGAAAGGGTTGATGTCATACTAAAATACTCTACTATTAAATTATGACTATTTGAAACAAAATCTGTCTAAGAAACAAGACTGAAACTCAAACAGCAATTTATAAAATCACGCATTCTCACACAATACAATCCAAGACATAATAATCTAACACTTAGACGCGAAAGAATGCTGATAGGTAATCTTAAATGTCCATTTTCTATAATTAGACTATTATGTTTATATATGTAGAAATTTGTATGTTCAAAACAAATATTTAATTACATAACATAAAATAGCCTCAAAGCAGAGCTGAGGCATGCCAGTCGGTGTTTGTATTTTGTGGTATGAGAAGATGCACAGTGCAAACAAATGTGCATTCAGCATTGCTGTTGCACAACACTTGCAGGCCGCACCCACAGCAAACACTGTAGCAAGTAAGATTCGTTATGCATTTGACTCTGAATTAATTCTTGGTTAATTAATTTTATGTCCAGAACTTTTTCCTGATGCTAGATTTTCCTCAGACTTTGTTACATTTTGTTACCCACAGTTGAAGAAGCTCAGTGTTACATAGATCTATCGATCTCATGGCTAGAAACCTTCCTGTTGGTTCTACTGGAAATGCTCACCTTGAAGCAAATAGAAAGATATCATCAAAGTGCTGCTCCTCCCTGAGCCATCATCACTCAAATTTCCCTGTGTCTTAAGGAAGCCCACAGAACAAGAAAATCAAATTAGCATGGAGATGAAAGAATTCAGAACCTCTAAATGACGACTGCTGGTGCGATGGCAAGAGAAACTTGCAGAAGGATGGATAAGCTAATGGGAAGAAGCAGGGATCACGACTGTCAGGTTTATATGACCACATTTCTAGTTTGATTGAAACACATTTCAGTTGACAGCATCAGAAACGATGTGATCAAAATGACTTTTAACTTTAATTGGATTCTTAGAAGGCAAACTGAGAGGAAGCCATTTAACATTGGGGGATATTTTCTTCTAAAACAAATAAATAGTCTCCATAATCAAAAACATTTTGTAGATTTTATTCAAACAAAAATTCACTAATATTAGAATTTGTGAAATTCTAGTCAAAGACAATGTTTATAGATCTTTTTTCATGGGTCACATCTCAGATTGACTTAACTACTTAACAATCCTTTCTCATTTGCAAACAGTGAACACTAAAACTTTTATGTGGAAACTTTTCCAAATCTCAATAGCTAAACTCATAATCATCATCTACATGGACTTCAGGATTTATGCATTAAAGGTCAAGATCAGGTAGGAAAATAGAACTTAAACTTACTGAATTACTAAAGTATTAAATGTAATTATAATTTTAATGTAATTTTAAATTTAATGTAAATGTAAATGTAATTTTAATGGATATAAGTTTATTAAGTTATGTAGACATGGATCTGATCAATTTGGATGTTTGCTTTCTTTGATTTGTAAGGTTTGTTTTTCAAAGTTTATAAAAAACATTATAGGATATTGTTTTTATTTTTATTTTAATTTTAGCAAAAAACATTCAGACAGTAAGAAGTATCTTAAACATGATGCAACTTCAAGAGATAGTTCAGTATATAAGGTTCTTGTCTCTCAAGCATGAAGATTTAAATTCAATCTCCAGATCCCAGATCAAAAAGACAAGTGTCTTAGTGTGCTTCCAGGCTCAACTCCTGCTTCGTGCTGGTATAATTGGATGATTGTGCACTAGCTTGATCCCAGGGAAAAAGCAGAGTTAAGTGCTGGAGGAACAGAAGAGAATTCTGAGCTGAGATGACTGCAACTGGAAGGAATACTTGAGAGACTGTGTCAGTAGACAGCATATTTATTAGGAGGGACAAGGGATATTTATATGTTGCATGAAATATAAATAAGGCATCCCACACTAACCCCTGCCAGCCAACTGTAGGCTGCCTTGGTCCATCTCCAGCCCAGTGGACAGGGTGAGACTGCATTCTTTCCTTGTAGCCAGGATGGTTCTACTTCTCTGGAGTTCTGAAAGTCCTCTTTTTACCCAGCTCATTAGTTCACATGGCTGGCTGTTGCCACGCATGCTCCTCACCCCCACCCCCACCCCCCCACCCCATCCCCATCCCCATCCCCCTCCCCCACTCCCCCACTCCCCTCGCTTCAAATTCCCCATGGCTGGCTGAGGTGTACTCTTGTACACCATTCTCTGCAGCTGTACCTTTCTCTGGAACCCAGTTGAGTCATGGTATGAAGGAAAGCACCTCACAATCTTAGTTCAGAATCAGCAGGTAACACAATTTCTGGACGCAGAACCTAGGCATCCTCATTTTAAAAACTAATCTATTTTAAAAAAATCTTTTCATAATCCACCACTGGAGCCCACAGCTTCCGGTACCTACATTCTGCTAGCCTCCCTTGCTCTCCGAAGTCCAAAAGGCCTTTCTTTTCTCCTGTGTCCCTTTTCTTCTTCCTGACCCAGAAATCACACCTTCTTGCCCACTAATTGGTTTCCTGTAATGTTTATTTATTAGGGGAAAATCCTACCACATTTCATCCTTTCTGTTAAACAGCAACAACAACAACAACAACAAAAACCAAAAACAAAAAAACCCTTTTATCACAAATATAAATTAAGCCTAACTATTAACATTTTATAATTTATAAAATATAAGATACACCTAACATCCAGTCCATCATTTTTTGTCAATTATATAGAACGCTCTCTATCTATCCTAACTTTAAGAATGCTTACAATTCCATATACCATATGTCCTGGTATAGCTTGGATACTATCTAAAAACTATCCTATCAAATTTATTCTCTCAATGATAAACAGCCTGGGTTGTCTCTGAGTTTATAACTAGTCTTCAACCCCTTCAGAAATCCAAGAACGAACAATATTCTGAAAATATAGGAAGTCTAGCACAGCTTCCAGAACTGATTGTAGAGACAGCAGCTTACCTATACAGCCCCTGTACTTCAGCAAATTGGAGTAACAGTCTTCAGCCTTCTGGCCAGGATCATCTGATAGACCTCATGAAACAGGAATTATAACTGACTACCTTATTCAGTCTCGGCAAGACTGAATGGTCCTATTCTATAACTTGTATCCTCTCCTGAACAGTACTGGTCTGTAGAAGAAATAGGCAATTTCTGCCCAATGACTACCAAACCACAATATACAACCTCACCTGGAGGTAGAGACGCTCAGTTTCCATGAAATTTGAATCCATGAAAGGGGAGCTGCTAGGAGCAGATGTCTCAACAACAAAGGAATAAGTAACAAGACTGGAAGGGCCAAAGGTGCTTGAACCCTTCTGGAAACAATCAAAATATAGTTAGTTGGGTGCTCTATGCTTAGGGAAGACACTTTGAGCTGTATATTAGAAAACAGAGCTATTTAACTCTTAATGGCAGGATTATATTAACCAAGGAAGGGCAAGAATTCTCAAAGTCTCTAAAATATTTTTAGGAGAATCTTAACTGGCATTCAGCTTACTGCCATGCATTAACATAGTTAGCATCTGAATGCCAAGACCCGGGAGTTTAGAAGAGTGAAGAGATGGGTATAAAGAATAATACTATTATCACTTAGTGTTTTTTTCCAAAACAGTTAAGTATATTTACATACTTTTAAATATTTTAAACCACAGGTGATCAAAATAAACGAATCATTTGTTTGAAAAACATCACAGAAATTGATTTCCTTTGAAGGACACTAATGAATTTTCTGCAAAATAAAACTATCAAATGCCATGTTTCAACAGACTATGGACTATTTGTAAATATCATATTGAAATAGTATTTCAATGTAGAACACAAAAGATACATGGTATAATGCAGACAATCGTGGAATTTTTGAAAATAAAATATATCTTCCTTAAAGAAAAATGTCAATGGCAAAGTATATAGAGACGCACCAAATCAACAGCATCCAATATGATTGAATTTAATCCTAAATGTTTATTTTTACGAATATTTTAAAATACTTTTGCAGATAAACTACTTTTAGGAAATGATACTATAGCAATTTGTCTACAAACTTGTTTCAGAGTTGTGTCTGGCTGAAGAGTTCCTAAGTAAGTTTACTGAGTCACATAATTTGCTCATTGGATAAAAAAAGGTAACAATAATTAATTCAGTCTGGGATCACATTTTTCACAGTACTCTGAACAATCACTTACTTAATAGAAAAACATACTTTGATATTCATCAAGGAAAAACAGTTTGAAAACGAATAAGCCCAAAATATGTGAGAGCTGATTACAGGGTCTAAAGCAAAGCATTATATTGAAAGTTAAATGTTACTGAATCACAGTTTTGTTTAAAAAATATACTTACTCACACTAACAAAAGAAATAGTCTGTGTTAACTACAGTAAAATCATAAAGCTTTGACATAATCTATGTAAAACTATTAGAAGAAGCAGTATCCAAAAAATCGCAACCAGCTAATAAGTTTAGTTGACGGTGTTTGAAAACCTCCATGGAATAGACAACACTCCTGAAATACTCTAGAATGTTCCTCCATCAGCCTTCACACTGTAATAAATCTGTGGCCCAGAGAAATCTTAACTCAAGTGCTCAAGTTTTTGCTTTCTATGTTGAAAATTTATCATGTCACCAAGCTCATTGCACAAAATTCACTGCCCAATTGCTTTAGCTAACAACCATAAGAGTTTGAGTGATTTTTACTAGAAAAACATTACATTCTTTACACATGTATGAGTATACATGGTGTGTGTGTGTGTGTGTGTGTGTGTGTGTGTGTGTGTGTGTGTATGCATATATGCTGTGGTGTCCATTCCTGGTTGTCAACCTGGTTACTTCTGAAATGTACTCCAGTCCAGAAATGAAGGGCACATCTGTGATCCAGATCTCGAGGCATGGTAGATATTAAAAGATTAGGCCCAGGTAAAGTGTTATATTCCTTTAATTACTGGAGAATGAGCAAACCTCTCATTTCTAGGCCAGCCTGGGACATAGCATTTTCCAAATAAAGAAAACCTTAAGTCCAGCCATAGTGGTATACACTTTTAATCTTGGCCATATCTTCTGCTGTAGGCCTACATAAAAACAATGGGAAAAGGAAAGGTTTGTTCTTCTTTACCTGCCTGTACTTACTTACTAGCACAACTGTTGGAACCTACTTCTTTAGAATTCTGGCTTATACAGTAGACCGGCTGAAACACTTAGCATTGTGGGACTGAGGAACTACTAGATTCTTGGACTTCCCACTCACAGCTGCCAAGTTTTGGTTAGTTTGACTACAGACTGTCATTCCAATCCCTCAAAATATATAAAGACATTCCATAAATAGTGTGATTCTAAAGAGAGCCTTAATACATGCATACACACATACATACAAACACACATACATGTATACTCATACATGTGTAAAGAATGTATGTGTATGTGTGTTTGTATGTATGTGTATGCATATATATGAGTGTCTGTGTCTGTGTGTTTGCTCATCATAGAAGCAATAAACAACAATTAATTACACATTATCTAAAAGCAGGCTTACTTCATTTTCAAGGCCTCACATGAATTAAAAATGAAAGGATGGATGTACAAATTATATAAAATTAATATCAGAATAGATCAAGGGAGCTCCACTTGGAAATAAAATATTGCATAAAACCAAATCTCGAACTACAAGTAAGGAATGATTCTTTACATATTGCAAATCGACTGTAGCTACTTCCTACAGTTGGAGCACATGCAGCCATATTGCCCACCCTCACTTTTCCAGCATGAAGGACCTTCAGTTATCTCATGATAACATAACCAAATAATCCAGTGTTCTTTCCAGAGCTCACTCCTGGAGGAAATACTAGTTTGTTCATAAAGGCTGAGATTAAAGGTGAGCCTTTCTCCTTTGTTGCTCCCTGGTTTTCCTTGTTTTTCCGATATAAAAATTCAAGCGCAATCTTTGCTCTGTTTAGTTACTCATTTTTTGCCATTGTAGAAGAGTGAATGAGGATATGTCTTGTTGTGCCTTTTGACTGTAAAGAATTGTTACAACGAATAGCTTTATATAATAATTTTGACATTTTGTTTAATACCAGCAATCTCAAATATCTAAGGCAAACTTCAGTGAATTTTACTATATGGGATAATTTCTTTCTTCTACACAGAGTTCTGAGTGCTTCAGTATAGGCAGGGAGTGTATCTTGAGGGAGTTAAAGTCTCTTCATATTGACTATGAAGTTAATTTTGTGTCTTTTATACACTATTTAATATTTTATGACAGTAATACAATGTTGTTTCTCAATTCACAAAATTCAAGGTACTTGTAAAAGCATAATTGATTGTAATAAGGGCTTTCTTTTTGAAAACACAATAAATTTCTTATCTGTCAAATTACTTCTTTTCCTCAGGCAATTCAGTCATTAACTTCTCATTTCCAGCTATGAATTTTTTATGCTTGCACTTTCTCATCAGGTAAGGTAAAAGGCGGTATTCATTTTCTTCCATGATTTCATGTCTCGTGTTATGCATTTGACTTTTAAGAAAATATCTTATTTGGATTACAAATATACGTAAGCAGCCATGGTTCTAAAAGTGATAACAAGAAAACGACTCAATTGGAAAAGAGGAAGGTTCACATGTGTTTTATAAAAATGAAGTAAAAGAAGAAATGATAGCATATCCTAGAGTGTTATGACTGATAAACTACATGATGGATCATAATTTCCCATGAATAATAGTTTCAGCACACCTTTGGAAATCTTTCATTTCTTGTAGATGCTTCCTTCATTCAAGAAATCTTTCTTTTACCTCTCCTCTTTTTTAGAACCTCATATAAGCTGAAATATGAACTATGTCTCTATTCAACACTTTGTTCTCTCAGTATTATGCTTTTATGCTATGTGTCATTCACATCATGGAAGCTTTGTGCCTCTATGTAATATTTCATTGCGTAAATGCATGTAAAATGCACACTGTTCAGTAGTTGAATACTCCTTTCCATGCAAAATCTGGGCATCAATATTTGTAGACTTATTTGTACTTCCCTAAATTTGGAAGAAATCAAACTTCATTTCCTGCGCTTAAAAATACTGAAAAACAAAGGAGATTTTGGTATATATTACAACATATGCTCATTAATATACTGTAAAGATAATTCGTCCTGTTGATCCACTGGGAGATAAAATGTTTGGATGCTGCATTATGTTATATTGGGATCAAAAGTTAGCATAACTTACGTTCATGAGTACCTATGAGTAGTCAATTGTAATCTTGGAGAACATTTCATATATTGAAGTATCTTCTCACACATTTATTTTCTGCCTAGCATGGGCAGAAAATTTGCAAATTCTCATAATTCTCCTCTTCACTGGACTAGAGTTTGTATTCCTATATTGGAGCATCCTCACTTCTCTCTCCTACACTAACTCAATTCCTTAGTGCTTTTCCTTACTGCTTAGTAATTGAAATTATACCAGCAAAGATGATAAGGGAAGATTCCTATTCACTTGTCTCCTTTCCTCTGCCTCATTCACTTTCTTACCATTTCTCAAATGGCTATATTCTTTACTATACTTAATTGATTAAAAGCTCATCTATTATATTTTATTTTTCTTGAAAAAATGGAAAAAGGAGAGTGCCGCATCCAACCTCAACCAGCAAGGAAGACACGACCAGAGGAGATCTTCATCAAGCAGTTTTACTCAGGAACCTTGATACAATCTTCTGACCCCGGGGAGCCCCCGCACCACACTTACATAGCTGGCGCTGGCCAATCCTAGCAAGCCACGTAGGTCATGCAGATAGGCTGCCACTATGCGGAAGCTAGCAGGCCAGGCAGGCATAGCCGAATAAGGACTTGTTTACTACAAAGAGCGCTCACCATTGGGAGGGTGGAAGGCGGAAACCAGCGCCATCTTTGAGGCGCGGCACTTCGCAGCTCTCTACAGGAGAGGAAAGTTAAAAAAAGTTTAGTGCATCATAAATACAAGTACACAATACATCTTTTATGTATATATTAATATAAATATAAATACACACACATTTTTTTATTACACTCCACACGTTAGTTCTCTCCAGGTCTACCCTCCCACAGTTATTCATCCTATTCCTCCTCCCCTTGTCTCCAAGAGGATATCCCCACCGCCACCACCCTACCAGGCATCCCCACTTCCTGAGGCCACAAGTCTCTAGAGGGTTAGGTTTGTCCTTTCTGATTACAGATCAGGCAGTCCTCTGCTATATATGTGCTCAGCTACTCAAACTAGCTCTTGTATGCTGCCTGGTTGATGGCTCCTTGTCTGAGAGACGTCCAGGGTCTGTGATTATGGAGACTGCTGCTCTTCCTATGGGACACCCTCCTCCTTAGGTTCTTCTAGCCTTTCCCTAATACAACCACAAGGGTCCCAGACTTCTATCCATTGATTGGGTGTAAGTATCTACATCTGTCTCACTCAGCTGCTTGTTGAGCCTCTCAGACTGCAACCATTCTAGGCTCCTGTCTCTATGCACACCATAGCATCAGTATAGTTAAAACAGTTCTTTTTTAGTTCATTATTTTATTTATTTACATTTCAAAGGTTACCCCCCATTCCCAGATTCAGCTCTGCAAACCTCCTATTCTTTCCCCCCTCCACCCAGCTTAGTCCTGTCTAAAGGAAATATGGGGACAAAGTGTGGAGCAGAGACTGAAAAAATGGCCTTCCATAGACTGCCCCACCTGGAGATCCACTCCATATGCAGCCACCAAACCCAGACAATATTTCTGATGCCAAGAAGTGTTCCTGATGGCTCTGCCAGAACCTGGCCAATACAGATGCAAAAACAATTCTTAACAACAAAAGAACTGAGGGAAATCATCATCCATGACCTTAAACTGTACTAAAGAGCAATAGTTATAAAAACTGAATTTTATTGGTACAGCTATAGACAGGTTTATCAGTGGAATAGAATTGAAGACACAAAATAAAATGACACACTAATGGTTCAATTTATATCTATTGAAATTTTCTTTTATGTTTTATACATACTCATGTTATAAAGATGTCGTTGTCTGAAATGTGTTCAAATAAGTTCCTGATTTGCCTGTTAGTTAAATGGATAGAATATTGTCAGCTATATGATGGTTTCCATTATATGAAATTTTTTTAAGGTAAGAATGTTTAACTACTCTGAATACATTGCCTTTTGTTTGTCAATAAGGTGATTATGGAAGAGATTATAATTTGAATCATAGAAAATGGAGTGGTGAAGACAAAACAAAATATGCAAGTGTGTTTCACCTAATCCATTGAACTCTAGACTAAACCAAAAGAATAGAAGAAATACAGATTTAGCCTTGAATCTTGACTCCTCTGATATATCACCTTCTAGTTTTCAACATCTTTCATTCATTGAGAGTTTTGATGTGAAGGCTTTAGACTCAAACAAGGATAGATGCAACATGTATGTCCTGTTTTCCAGGACTAAATTTGCACTCTATCCACACAACGGCTTTCTTAGGTCTCTAGATTCTATGGGCTAGATCACTGGAATCCCCTGTGTTCAGCCATTATTATCATAGATACCAACATTTAAATATCCCAGAAAAATTCTTACAACTGTAAATATATGTAATTTATTTTGGTTTAGACTTATTCTCCCAATGTTTTAATATGTACAGTATCATCAGTGGCTGTTGCTTCCCACTGTTGCCATTGGGAAGTGATGAAACTTAACTAAGTAAGGAGTGCATGGAATTGTTTTTTAATATTATCAGTGGTGGCTCTCAATGAAACAATGCTTTCTGAATTACACAACATGAACAAATACTTAAGTCCAATGCTTCTGCTGTGATGTACTTCCTCCTCAAAGGCTCAAAAGCAATGGGCTATTTAGCTATGGACTGGGCCTTGTAAATCTATAGGCCAGTGTAAGTTTTTCTAAGTTAACACGTGGTAAATATCACCAACCTGCACAAACATTGTTTTATATGACTAATATAACACAAAATGATTTATTCTTTTTATCCATTTTTCTTTATATACTCAAACTTCCCATATATTCCTCCTTGCTATTCTTCAAAATTATAGCTTCTCTTTTCATTGTTTTATGTGTGTGTGTATGTATGTATGTATGTATGTATTCATACATATCTACCTGCAGTTTATTATATTTCTATTATATAATGTTATCTTTATATGCAAATCACACACACACACACACACACACACACACACACACACACACATACACCCACACACCCCTAAATTTTCTCATTGAAATCGAAACTTCCATGACATAGAACTAACCCAAAACAAGAAGTTGAAAGATAAATGAATTCTGGATATTAATGAGATCTTAACATAATATTATATAATCATTAGCTTACCGTAGATCCATCCAGTGGAGTGTCCTCATCTCCTGGTACTTTATTTTCAAAACTTAACATCAGAGGCATGAACTTACAGAGATTCACATGTGTACATGGCTGTAATACTTTCCCCATGCTCTCTCAAGGCCTCAAGTAAGTGGTTCTATTTTCCTCTTCCCCAGTACATTCAGATGAACTTGTCAGTCTAATATTAGGAATCACTCTGCAGAAGTCTTCTTGTTCTGTAAGGATAGCTCAGTGTATGTAGCACTTTTCTAATGCTCACTTGGCTTTCAATGCTTTATTACCCTATTGTGAATTCTTTGAAATCATTGATGATTTCAGACTTCTCCTAGTGTGACCGTGGAAAAAATGTGCTATTTGTACTGAACTCTAAATAAATATTTAGTAAATAAGTCCCCTTTATACCTGTATTTGGTAGTGCTACCAAGTTTGACAAAAGGTTCAATATTAATGTTGGTGAAAGTTTATTTTCTTATTTATTTATTTGAGAATATTTTCAAAAAGTTCTCTTTGATTTTTATCTTATAAGCTCAGTAAATGAACTTCTAAGTCACTTCTAATGTCACGTTGAGTGACAGATGACCTTTACCCATAGACAACTAAGTGGTTTGTTTTCTTTTGTCTGATTTTGAAATTAATGGACATATTTTGAATAGAACAGCTGAGAGTGTAGCTCAGTATTAGAGATATTGCTTAGCTTCTGTTAAACTGCAGATTTAATCCCCTTAACATCAAATAACACAAGATCTTTTCACTGTGTCTTGAGGAAATTATTTTCAACATATTTCATTTAATTACATACTATAGTACAATAGGAATCTCACAAAGTATCATTTTATTTGCTTGTTTTACAAAAATGTCACTTAATTTTCAACACTCTCAGGAATTTTGGCTAATATAAATGACATTTCTGAAATGAGAAACATCAGCCTGGAGGGCTGAAGATATTTGTACAAAATCACATAGTTATGATTCAGTGAGAGAGCATACATCTTGATGCTTACCTTTTACCTTATGTAATTTCAAACAACAATGAAAAATAAACATGAAGACAAATATTGGAATTTATATTAATAATGTTATTTTTATTGGATAATAATCTATTCTATAAGAATAACTGAAATTGTGAGTTAAATGTACAATGCCAGGTTTATGTCTATGGTATTTATTTGCATTGAACCTTGATTTGCATATCTAAAACATAAAATTGAAGGTCAATTGAACATGTTATCTGAGAACCTGAAAATGAATATTACTTAATGATCATGCTTGACCTTTCCTTAGTGGCATCTAGACTCAAAATTTAGAAAGTAATACTACAATTGAAATAATTGTGAATAGGATATTCTTAACTTTTAACACAAATGACCAGTGAATGTAAAGGTATTATATATCCTATGACTGTTTATCTCAGGATGAGTTTCCCAATTTTTTATTTTTTTTAACTTTTATTTTTCTTGGATATTTTATGTATTTACATTTCAAATATTATCCCCTTTCCCCCATCTCCCATACCCGTTCTTTCCTACCCCTACGATGATGAGGATGCATCCACTCCCACACACCCATCAACCTCAGCACCCTGGCATTACTCTACATTGTGGAAATGAGACTTCACAGGACCAAGGGCTTTTCCTCCTGTTAATGCTGGACAATGCCATCCATGTCATCCTCTGCTACATATGTGGCTGGAGTCATGTGTCCCTCCAGGTGTACACATTGGTTGATGGTTTAGTCCCTGGGAACTCTGGTGGGGTCTTGGTTGATATGTTTTTCTTCCTATAGTGTTGCAAACCCCTACAGCTCCTTCAGTCTTTTCTCTAACTCCTCCATTGGAATCCCTGTTTTCAATTGAATCGTTAGCTGCAAGCATCCTCATCCATATCAGTAGGGCTCTGTCAGAGCCTCTCAGTAGACACACATCTGGTTCCTGTCAGCAAGCACTTCTTAGCATCATCAATAGTGATTGGATTTGGTGACTATATATAGGATGGATCCCCAGGTAGGGAAGTCTTTGGATGAACTGCTCGACTCTTTTCCCCTATATATCCTCCTATGAGTATTTTGTTCTCCCTTCTAAGAATAAGGACTGAAGCATCCATATTTTGGTCTTCTTTCTTGGGCTTCATATGGTCTGTGATTTTTTTCTTAGATATTCCAAGCTTTTGGGCTAATATCCATTATGAGTGGGTACATACCATGTGTGTTCCTTTGAGACTGGGTTGCCTCACTCAGTATGATATTTTCTAGTTCCATCCACTTGCCTAAGAATTTCACATAGTCATTTTTTTAATTACTACTTAGTACTCCATTGTGTAAATATACCATATTTTCTATATCCATTCCATTGTTGAAGAACATCTGGGTCCTTTCCAAATTCTGGTTATTATAAATAAGGCTGCTGTGAACATAGTAGAGCATGTGTCCTTTTTACATATTGTAACATCTTTTGGATGTGTGCCCAAGAGTGGTATAACTGGGTCCTCAGGTAGTTCAATGTCCAGTTTTCTGAGAAACCGTCTGACTGATTTTCAGAATTGTTTTACCAGCTTGCAATCTGACAAACAATGGAGGAATGTTCCTCTTTCTCCACATCCTCACAAGCATCTGTTGCCACCTGCGTATTTGATTTTAGCCATTCTGACTGGGGTTAGGTGGAATCTCAGGGTTGATTTGATTTGGAATTCCTCAATGACTAAGGATGCTGAATATTTCTTTAGGTGCTTCTCAGCCATTTGGTATTACTCAGTTGAGAATTATTTGTTTAGCTCTGTACACAAGTTCTTGAGTACTTTGAATATATTAGGTAATAGCCCTCTATCAGATGTAAGATTGGAAAAGACCTTTTCCCAATCTGATGGTTGGCATTTTGTCATATTGACAGTGTCCTTTGCCTTACAGTAGCATTCCAATTTTATGAAGTCTCATTTGTCGATTCTTGATCTTAGAGCATAAGACGTTGTTTTGTTCAGGAAATTTCCCCCTGTACTTATGTGTTCAAGCCCCACCCCCCACTTTCCCTTCTATTAGTTCCAGTTTATCTGGTTTTATGTGGTGGTCTTTGATTCACTTAAACTTGAGCTTTGTACAAGGAGATAAGCATGGGTCAATTTGCATTCTTCTATATGTTGACCTCCAGTTGAAACAGCACCATTTGTTGAAAATGATGCCTTTTTTTTTTCCATTGTATAGTTTTAGCTCTTTTGTCAAATGTCAAATGACAATAGGTGAGTGGGTTCATGTCTGAGTCTGCAATTCTATTGCATTTACCTACCTGCCTGTCTGTACTGATATCATGTAGTTTTTATCATGATTGCTCTGTGATACAGCTGAGGACAGGGATGGTGGTTCTGCCAGATGATGTTTATTGTTAAGAATAGTTTGTGCTATCCTGGGTTTTTTTGCTTTTCCAAATGAATTTGCAAACTGTTCTTGCTAATTCTATGAAGAATTGAGGTGGAATTTTGATGGGGATTGCACTGAATCTGGAGATTGCTTTGGCAAGATGACCATATTTACTATATTAATACTGTCAATCCATGAGTATAAGAGATTTTTCCATCTTCTGAGATCTTCTTTGATTTCTTTCTTCAGAGAGTTGAAGTTCTTATCATACATATCTTTCACTTGCTTGGTTGGAGTCACACCAAGGTATTTTATATTATTTGTGGCTATTGTGAAGGGTGCCATTTCCCTGATTTCTTTCTCAGCCTGTTTATCCTTTGAGTAGAGGAAGGCTATTGATTTATTAGAGTTAATTTTATATACAGTCAATTTGCTGAAGTTGTTTATCAGCTGTTAGAGTTCTCTGGTTGAACATTTGTAGTCATTTAAATATACTATCATATCATCTGAAAATAGTAATATTTTACTTCTTTTTTCAAATTTGTTATTACTTTGACCTCTTTTTGTTGTCTAATTTCTCTGACCAAGGCTTCAAGTACTGCATTGAGTAGGAATAGAGAAAGTGGGCAGCCTTGTCTAGTCCCTGATTTTAGTGGGATTGCTTCAAATTTCTCTCCATTTAGTTTGAGGTTGGCTACTTGTTTGCTATATATTACTTTTACTATGTTTAAGTATGAGCCTTGTATTCCTGATATTTCTAAGTTTTTTTTTTTTTATCATGAAGGGGTGTTGAATTTTGTCAAATACTTTCTCAGCAACTAATAATATGGTCATGCTTTTTTTCCTTGAGGGTGGTTATATATTAGATTGCATTGATGGGTTTTCACATATTGAATCATCTTTTCATCCCTTCGATGAAACCTAATTGATAATCATGAATGATATTTTGATACGTTCTTGGATTCAGTTTGTGAGAATTTTATTGAGTATTTTTTGATTGATATTCATGAGAAAAATTGATCTGAAGTGCTTTCTTTATTGTGTCTTTGTATAAATGTAATTGTGTATTCAAAGAGCAAATTAGGTAGTGTTCATTTTGATTCTGTTTTGGGGATTAGTTTGAAGAATGTTGGTATTAGGACTTCTTTGAAGGTGTGGTAGAATTTTGCCCTAAACCGCATCTGGTCCTGTGCTTTTTTTGGTTGAGATCCTTTCAATGACTGCTTCTATTTCTTTAGGGGTTATGGGATGTTTAGATGGTTTATCTGATACTAATTTAACTTTTTGGTACCTAGTATCTGTCTAAAAATTGTCCATTTCCTCCAGATTTTCCAGTTTTGTTGAATATAAACTTTTGTAGTAGGATCTAGTAATTTTTTGAATATTCTAGATTTCTGTTGTTATGTCTTGCTTTTCATTTCTGAGTTTTGTTTTGTTTTGTTTTGTTTTTAATTTTGCATACTGTCTCTGTGCCTTTGGTTACTCTGGCTAAGGGTTTATCTACCTTGCTTTTGTTTTTTTCACAAAGAACTAGCTCCTGATTTTATTCATTCTTTGTATAGCTCTTTTTGTTTTTACTTGGTCGATTTCAGCTTTTAGTTTGATTATTTCTTGCAGTCAATTCCTCTTCAGTAAATTTGCTTCCTTTTGTTCTAGAGCTTTCAGGTGTGCTGTCAAGATGTTAGTGAATGCTCTCTCCAATTTCTTTTTGGAGGAAATCAGAGCTATGTGTTTTCCTCTTAGCACTGCTTTCATTGTGTCCTGTAAGTTTGGGTATGTTGTGTCTTCATTCACATTAAATTCTAAAAAGTCTTTAATTTCTTTATTTTTTCCTTGATGAAGATGTCATTGAGTAGTGTGTTATTCAACTTCCAATGTATTTGTGGGCTTTCTGTTGTTTTTGTTTTTATTGAAGACTAGCCTTAGTCCATGGTAATCTGATATGATGTGTGGGATTAGTTAAATCTTATTGTATCTATTGAGGCTTGTTTTGTGACCAATTATACAGTCAGTCTTTGAAAAGGTATTATAAGGTGCTAAGAAAAAGCTATATTCTTTCGTTTTAGGATGAAATGTTCTATAGATGTCTATTAAATCCATTTGGTTTTAAATTCTGTTAGTTATATTGTGTCTTTGTTTAGTTCCTTTTTTTTTAATCTGTTAATTGATAGGAGTAGAGCATTGAAATGTCCTACTATTATTGTATATGGTTCAATGTACGCTTTGAACTTTAGTAAACTTTCTTTCATGAATGTGGGTGCTCTTGCATTTGGAGCATAAGACGTTTAGAATTGAGAGTTCATCTAGGAAGACTTTTCATTTGATGATATGAAGTGATCTTCCTTATCTTTGGTGATAACTTTTGTTTGAAAGTCGATTTTATTCGATATTAGAATGACTACTCCATCTTGTTTCTTGGGACCATTTTCTTCGAAAAAATTTTCCCAGCCTTTTACTCTTGCGTATTGTCTGTCTTTGTCACTGAGGTATACTTCCTGTATGAAGCAAAATGCTGGGTTCTATTTACATATCCAGTCTGTTAGTCTATGTCTTTTTATTGGGGAATTGAGTCCATTGATGTCAAGAGATCTTAAGTTAGAGTGATGGTTTCCTGTTATTTTTGTTGTTAGATGTGTGATTATGTTTTTGAGATTATTGTCTTTTGGGTTTGTTACAAATAGATTATTTTCTTGCTTTTTCTAGTGTGTAGTTTTCATTCTTGTGTTGGAGTTTTCCATCTATTAACATTTGTAGGGCTAGATTTGTGGAAAGATGTTGTGTAAATTTGTTTTTGTCATGAATATCTTGGTACCTCCATCTATGGTAATTAAGAGTTTTGCTGGATAGAGTAGCCTGGGTTGACATTTGTGTTCTCTTAGGGTCTGTATAATATCTTTCCAGGATCTTCTAGCTTTCACAGTCTTTGTTGACAATTCTGGTGTAATTCTTATAGGCCTGATATTATATGTTACTGGACATTTTCCCTCGCTGCTTTTAATATTCTTTCTTTGTTTTGTGTGTTTGGTGTTTTGACTGTTATATGACAGGAGGAATTTATTTTCTGGTCCAAACTGTTTGGAGTTCTGTAGCCTTCTTCTATGTTTATGGGCATTTCCTTATTTAGGCTAGGTAAGTTTTCTTCTATAATTTGGTTGAAGATATTTACTGACCCTTTAATTTGGGAGTATTCACTCTCTTCTATACCTGTTATCCTTAGGTTCGATCTACTCATTTTGTCCCGGATTTCCTGGATATTTTGGGTTAGGAGCTTTTTGCTTTTTGTCTTTTCTTTTATTATTGTGTCTACGCTTTCTGTGGTATCTTCTGCCCCTGAGATTATCTCTTCAATCCCTTGTATTCTGTTGGTGAAGCTTGAGCCTATGTTTCCTGATCTCTTTCCCATGTTTTCTATTTCCAGGATCATCTCTTTTTATTGTGATTTCTTTATTGTTTCTATTTCCATTTTTAAATCCTATATGTTTTGTTCAATTTCTTCACCTGTTGGTTGGGTTTTCCTGTAACTCTTTAAGGGATTTTCGTGTTTCACCTTTAAGGACTTCTACTTGTTTACTTGTGTTGTCCTGTATTTCTTTAAGGGACTTAATGTCCTTCTTAAAGTCCTCTATCATCATCATAAGATGTAATTTTAAATCCAAAACTTGCTTTTCCAGTATGTTGGGATGTCCAGTATTTGCTTTGGTGGGAGAACTGGGTTCTGATGATGCTAAGTTGTCTTGATTTCTGTTTCTTAGGTTCTTGAGCTTGTCTCTTAACATCTGGTTATCTTTGGTATTAGTTGTTCTTTCTGTCTCTGACTAAAGCTTGTCCTTCCTGTGGGCTTCTGAGCCTGTGAGCCTATGAGTCTGTGATCTTTTGAGAGAGAGCACTACTGGTAGCCCATCGCTAGGCAGGCAGGTTTTGGGTTAGAGTGTGTGGAACAGCTCGAGCTCTGAGTTCAGATGAAGACATAGAGGGTCTGTCCCAGGCTGCCCTGGGACTCTGAAGCCCTGTGCGCACTCCAGGACTGTCTCTCTTTGGAGAGTCAATGGGGTCAAAGTGGGGTCACATCTGTGAACTGCGGGCCTAGGAGGGAGACTTCTCCTGGCACACCAGCTCTCTGCAGGCAGGTTTTGTCTAAGGGCTATGGAACAGCCCCAGCTCTGGGCAGATATTTCCACTCTTCTTCCAGGCCTGTTCCCATGGCTCCATAGCTCCACTGGACCAACACTCTTTGGTCTTGGAGGGTGATCTCTTGTCATTGCCCTCAGGACTCTTAGGATGAACACGTGTGTCTGAAGTGACAGTCTCTGTGACTGTGTCCATTTTACCTCTGAGTCATTCTCCAGGCCCTACAGGTCTGCTTTCTTGTAGGTTGCCTCTTTTATATTTGGTCTCTTGATCCAGCTGCTTCCTTCTTGCTAATAAGGAGACCTGTGGATTACCCTCCACCTCAAGGGGACAGGCTCCCATGTTCCATTGCACTCCACTCCACATCTCCCATGCACTCCCCCAACCCCCATTTGTCCCAAAGTCTGCCCTGGAGCAGCTAGCGACAGGGAAGGCCAGCAGAGATGGGCCACAGCCATGGAGAGATATAATAGCTACAACTGGCCACAGCAGCCCCCACTGCTGCATTATCCACCCAGCCCCCTCATGGTGCCATACCCCAGCCCAACCTGGGCTACACAACCTGTCAGTGTCCACTATCCTTGGAACTGTAGAGCAGTCCCCTAAAACAGGCACAGGGAGCCCGATTACTGGCAAAAGCTCTTCCAGTTAAGGTGATCAGGATTCTGGGTACTTGGAGGACAATTTTAAAGGCTTTGACTCTACATCCTTCCCCTTTTGCCAGTAGTGTAATTGGTGTAATTGGAGGCCAGTGCTCCATCCAGTGTACCACCATCCCAGGGTTACATTTAAGGGTAGCAACCTATTACTGGTGGGAGGTTGGGCAGGTAGGCAGGGTGTTATTTCTTCACATGTTTCTTTCTGTTTTTCCATTTTTAAGATAGTACTTTTTTTGAATCATAATTATATCTAACCATCTTGGGTTCTGGTAGTGCTGCAGGCTTCTGGGTTCCCTTTGTCCAGTGAGCAACTTATACCCTGCATTGAACAGTGACAAGTTCCCAGCCTGGAGCTTGCCCAGAACTGAGGGAAACATAATTGTCTGGGAAAGCCATGAAATCCACTCACCCTGTGCTGCTGGAAGTTTGACAGAACCACATGGTGTGGAAGGTGGTACAGGAGTTTCTAAAGCCCTGGGGTCAACTGTCTTCTCTCTAGCATGTAGCCTGTGACAGCTTGCTTCAGCACAAAGCAATAGTGAAGCGAGAAATATGTCAACAGGAGAGAAAGGGTTTGTTCTGAAAGAGACAGACACCCTGCAGCCCTGCAGGAGACTATTAGTAAGACCTGTAGTCAGCAGGCCTGGCAGGAGTGGGACAGTCCCCTGAAGCATTCTCTCTCAGTATACCTACCCTGTGCTACAGGCCTGACCCTTGAGACAGCTCAAGGATCTGTGATGTGGCCACCTGCCAGACCTCCTAAGAAGAGAGGCCAAGAGTGATCCTGAAAAGTGTATCTGCTAGCTGCTTCTACACCATTTAATCATGCTATCTGTAGAATACCATATAGTGTTTGCTTTTCCCTCCCAAACTGACAGAAACTGGGCATCAGGGATCTGTTGTGGTGTTGATTAGTGGATTCTTGCCAAAATGGGGTTGAAGGAAACAGCAGGTATCCAGCCGATGTGTTGGCTTTTTTTAGGAAAAGGACCAAGTCCCTTCAGGATGGGAGGCCCAACATATCTGCCCTTTCCCACATAGTGGAGGCATTTCTACAGCTTCCTCTACTAGCTGCCTTAGGGCTGGCATGGGCTGGTCTTATGCATGCTGTCAGTATTTCTGAGTTAATATATGCATCAGTCCTGTCATGTCTGTCCATAACCTCCGTCTTTTACAGTCTTTCCTTCTCCTTTTATGGCATAGTTCCCTCAGCTCCAAATTTCATAACTATGTAAAGAAGGTCTAAGCTCACTCTGTGGTTCTGTTTTATATTTATATATTTAGGTATAGAAATTTAATAAGAAAAAATAGAAATTTAGAGAATGGTATTATGAAAACCAATTATGGTAAATAAAAAAAGAAACATGTTATTTTCTATTTTGTATTTGACATGTCAATAGATATTTGATACATCAATAGCAGATTAGTATATCTGTTGTTCTGATCTTAACTCTAGCAGCTAACAGCAGAAGAGTGATGTACTTATATGTGTCTAACACACACATAGATATTTGTCTATATACATATATATTCATTTATATGCATATATATGTAAACACATTTTGTATGTACACACACATACGTGCACACAAGACAAATTTAATGGAAAATAAATGTACTTTGAAGAATCTCCTTTTAATATGCAGTTTTGATAGGTTCAGATGGAGTAGACTCTGAAAATACTATCTAGATACCAATTTAAGCTACAAACAACGTTTAGTTGCCAAGTTGCCCCCTTGCTTTGAGATATGTTGACAATACCATTGAGCAAAATTCTGACATGAGAATGTGATCCACACTGAGGTAACACAGACCACCTCAGTTTGAAGAAATTGAACTTTTAACAATGAAATCTAACAAGCTTTAGGTTTATAAAATAACTGCATAAATGCTAGGAATATGAGCAAAACTCAATTTAGACATAGTAAACTCTATGTGCTGTAGCACTCATAAAGTGGCCAAAGAAAAATAGCTAGTTTGTGTCATGAAACACTTTTAACCCATAAAATGCTACTGCTATTTTACAAACTCCACTAGTTCTGTGTATTTTATGATATGGAATTCTTTCATGATGCCACATCTATTTAAATTTAATATCGGTAAAATTTATTTTTCTGCTTTTTTCAGAATTGTTTTCCACATTTGTATACCCAGTGTTACCAAAGCAAAATATCCTCTACTATTTATTAGACATCATTCAGAACTTAAGAAACAGTGTTTTCTGTTCCATATAAAGGTCCACTGTTTCTAATTTAATTATGAGGTAGATATTTTACGATCTATGAAATAACATACATTGTTTCTTTACACTATATTTTTCTCACTTTTCTGAGATTGTGTTCACAAGGCCCATTTGAAAATTATGGTACGATTATTTTGGTAAATTCTTATTTGTTCAGATATTTTTGCATTACCTCTCAAATATCCATCTTACATATTTAGAACTAAGTAATATAATATCTCCCTACATGGAAATAGTTTGTTGTTATGTAGTAAACCTGTAGTCAGGGTTTCTGTGACATTTACTATGAACTCTGACATGAGTTTTGTCTTAAATATTAAAAGAGTAGAAATCATTAACTATACTGACTTAATGATATTAATTAGTGATACATTTTAATATCAAAAGTAGACAACTTCCAACATTACTAAAGCATTCATACAAATCCATTACAAAATTTGTCAAGTACATCCTTCACCAGAACTGGTCGAAACTGCATTAGCCTGAATTTTCTTAGAAAATTTATGATAGTATAATAATCTACAACTTTAACATTTAGATTTATTCCTCTATTGAGGTAAATAATTTACTCCCTCTTCAGTGTGGGAATCAGGTGTTTTCTGAGAACATGTCATCTCAGATATGATTGGATTGCTACTTTCTCTTTTGTAAATCTTGCATGCGACTAGCACATAGTATGCTATAAAACACATTTGCATATTCTGACACATTTATGCCACTATAATATTTTAGTTTTAAGAAACATGCTTATTAAATTTGGGGAGATGATAGTTTAGATTTATTATGTATATAATTCTGTTTCTCAGGGAGGAAAATCAGATATTCAAGATTAGCTCCTCAGTGAGTACATGACCAACACATTTTACCATAAAGGCCAAATTGTTAGTTCAAGATTACTTCATTTCTTTTCCCCGTCATCCATGTGTATGTCCAGTTTTTTTCTCGAAATATTATGCAAATACAAATTGTATATAATTCTCAGACTCAACTTTTTATGGCAGTAGAGCTAAAGCTTAAAAATAATATTCATAAGACTGCATTTCATACTAATCTTTAGGAGTCTATATAATGATTGTATTATTATTGCTAAATCATACATTAAATGAGCAAAATACATTGCCTAAAATTTATCTTCATTAATAATAAGAAATCAGGGCTGATGAGGTAGCTCAGCAGGAAAAGACATTTGCATCCAAGCCTGAAGTTGTGATTTCAATCTCCCGAACCTACGTGACAGAAGGGGGAAATCAACTTCTGCACATTGTCCTCTAAAGTCCACATGAGAGCAGTGGTACAGATTCCACAAACAGAAATGCATAACACATAAATAATTCAAACCCTTAGACTGTTTTTCATGTTGACTGATTTAAGGAGACATACTAGGTAGGACAGCATATAAGTAACAACTTACTATTTGAACAGGCTCTCTTAATTTCTAATTTCTAAAATTAGTAGATAATGTAAAAGTAAAAAAAATAATAGGAAGGGCCAGTCGACATTGATATTTGGCTTATACAAGCTAACATGCACAGCATATGTACCTGCACACATATATAGGCTTGTGCATATGAACAGTAAGTTGTGAATTAGAAAATACTAACGTTAACATTGGTAGAAGTAAGCCAAGGTTAAAGGGAAAGTTCTATCAGTTCTTTCATTTCTATTTGTAAGCTTTTTTACCTTTAGTTGAAAAGAAAAATTTACCAAAAATTGATACAACATAAACTAAAATAAAGTTTAAGTTTTCTTCATTATTAATAAATAATAACTTTTGCAATATATTTGCTTTGTGTATATAATTCAAAATCATAAATTTGTTGAATTGTAATGTCTGCTTTGTTTTTTCATTACAACTTTTTGTTTTAAAAATGTGTCCTTTGTCATTGGCTTAGTATTTAAATAATGTTAAATACATTTTGTACTAGTTTTGTTTATATTTGTAATTTCAACATGCTTGAATATAGAATGTAATTTTTATGAAGTTCTTCTATGAATGAAATTAGAAACATTAAATACATGATAATATAATCATGTCAAATACTATTCATGGTTAATCATGCCCAATGTGAAAGCTGGTATATTGTTGTGGATGATTTGGAAAGTTTCTATTAAGATAATTAGACCCTGAAAGAAGACCAGAAATCTCAATTAACCTGGACCCAGAGATCTCTCAGACACTGGATCACCAGTACAGCATACACCAGCTGATATGTGGCTCCCAACACATATACAGCAGAACACTGCCAGGTCTAGGTTCAGTCAGAGAAGATGCACCTAACCCTCAAGAAACTGGAGGTCCCAGGGAGTTTAGAGGTCTGGTGGGGTAGATGGGTTGGTGACACCCTCATGGAGACAGGGGCAGTTGGGGAGGAAGTATGGGATGTGGAACAGTCGGAGGGTGGATCTGGAGGGGAAAAAATTCTGGAGTGTAAAAATAATATGATTTAGAAACTAGTGCTGAGAACGAACCCATTCACAGTTTACATTACTCAGACTGCTTAGAGTTTGATTCTGAAGATGTGAATTTTCTTTAACTTGTTGTTTAATTTATAATCACTTAGTCTTCTACCTAAAATATTTCAAAGATACTGTGACCCTGTTTTGTCTGGAAACAACTTGAATATGAAACAGTAGACATTCCCAAGCAGCAGAAAACATGTATAGTCAATTGTGTGTAACTGGAAAACAGACCTCACACAATTCCATTATACCGTAGTGGGCTTACTCAGCAGTGAACCTCTGCAAAAAATGATTGTGTGATACAGTTGGTTATGAATTATGAAAAAGAAAAACAGGTGTTCCCTCATACCAAAAACTGAAGTCTGGTTCTTCAAACATTACTCCTCAGCTATATGGAGATATGTAGCAGGATGAAAACAGCACAAACAGTAGCCAAGAGACCTGCTTTCAAGCTCTACAGGTTTAACATCTCCTCATACTCAAACTGGGTTTGTCTTTTGTGCTTTTTTTTTTTAACAAAAAAAAATATACCAATGATCAATGTTTTTCTATTGCAACAGTCCCTAAAGACAATAGAATTCTGTTTTTATCAGTGCTAAAGAAAGAACATTAAATTATTCTCTGCAACTTTGTTGAAGCATCTGCTAGTTTCATTTATTTAAGTACATTTGAATGAGTCAACAAATCCATTTGACTTCAGTGTAGCTACTACTCTGAAATAAAATATAATGAGTTTCAGCGTTAAGTAATAATATTTTATCTGACTGCTTACAATTGTTCATTTGAAATGTAGTGATTAGGAAGGATGTCAGATGGATTGGAGGACTGGTGTCAATGTGTTGTGAAGTCTTGTCACAATGCAAGAACAGAATGAATAAATGATAAACCAAAATACCCAAACAGAAGCCATACTGCAACCTCTGGGAACAGCTGGGGGAGTTTGTGAATGGATCTCCATCTGGTAAGGCTCTTTCTTTGCAGTTTCCTGCCTACCTAGCAGGGACCCGCACTGGCACCACTGCAGACTCCTACCCAGATCCAAGGGATTGCATGAGTTTCAAGAAATTATAGATTTTATTATCCTTATTATCATGTTAATTCTTAGTTTTGATTCAACAGTTGTGACTGCTGTTGAGTTTACTGGGAACAAAAGCCCCTCAGATGAGCCCTTGTTAATTTTCTAAGTTTCTACACAGAAAATGAGCCTCTTTGCAGTCTGTCACAGAAAAATGGTTCTTGCAGTAACAATGGCTGCTTCACCAGTCATCCAGAGTAAGCAGGAAGAACTCACTAAGGTGAATGATTCTTGCTTACTTAACTGTTCTAAAAGGGAATAAAATGATTAAGTAAATAATAAGTAAGTAAGTAAGTAAGTAAGTAAATTCAGGCATCCAACCTCAGAATTTAAAGAGAGAGAGAGAGAGAGAGAGAGAGAGAGAGAGAGAGAGAGAGAGAGAGAGAGACTGTATTCCAAGAAATTAGTAGATGCTTTTTTAAAAGATAACATTCAAGGGACAGGAGATTGGGGAGATGAACTGTTGAGGATTAGGTGGGAGTGCGTCACAGAGGTCAGGATGTAAGGTGAATAAATAATAAATTAATGTGGAAAAAGTAATATGTAGAAGTAAAAAATAAAAGAACTTATAAAAGATATAAGGAAGAGTATAAAAAGTCAGATATCCCTCCTATGCCAGAAAAATCAACAAAGGAGTCTAAATCTCCCTGTCCCCTTGGAGGTAATAGGGAACCAATAGGAGATGCCTGGCTAGATAGTCATTTGGCTTGCAATAAAAAATTCATGCTTAGATATGGAGTAAAGGTTAATTAATGCTTACATGACGGAGTAAAGGTCAATTAATGATGATAATGGAGTAAAGAAGAGGAAAAGAAACCCACATGAATAAATGTTAAGGGTTATTGGAAAAGACTAACGAGAAAGGAATTAACACGTTATGCTTGACTATTTTGGAAATTGTATAAATAAAGACAGCTCCAGCTATGTGGGACCATCTGTTTGAAAGACAAACAATGGCCGAACTCCTCATTTTTGCCAGCTCTACACTTGGTCGTGCGTCCAGGAACCCCACTGTAGCTGGACTCCAACAACAAAAACACCCAAATAATTAAGGAGGTGCTACCCGTTGAAAGGAATGTGTGCATATATGTCTGTTTCTGTGTGTAATGTTTATAAACATATATAATTAAAAATATTTAATTACAAATATGTAATAAATGTATTATTATGTTTTATATAATTATATATCTGTAATTATAAACACATTGTATTTATGTACATACACATATATAAACATATAATTATATACATATATTATAATATATATTCATGTATGTAAATATATAACTGCTTCTGTGTACCTGTTTATTGTATGTATCTGTCTATGTGTACATATTTTAATTTATACTGCAGAGAATTAAATAGATTAATATTATACTTCAATAAGTATATACTTTGAAGAAAATTAGTTTAAAACACAAAGCAGGAAAATAACCACCCTGAATAATAGATATTTGATACACTTTTAAAGTTATTGGTCAGTAGTAAGTAAAATTGAAACACACAGTGCAATGCTATTTGACACCGAACATAAATATTTTAAATTCATAAAGAAAATGTAATCTAAACTAATGACAAATGTGTGCATCAGGAAGGAATCTTCCACATACCTTCAATAGAAATTTAGAAGAACACATTTTTTATTAATATGTAAGTTCATACAGTTTCAAAAGTGTTCAAATATTGTTAAGAAGCAATAGTATCTGCCATGGAAATGGCTGGATGGGCACAAGTAAAGAAGCAGCCCTTATAGGAGAATAAGCATGCAAAGTTCTGATCAATACAAAACCCTCACTAAGTCACGAGGCATTATGTGTGAGAAAAAAAAAAAAACAGGCAAAAGTCAACATACTGTCTGATTACATGTATATAAAATCATAGAACAGGAAAAATTACATTAGTAGAAGTCCTCTTATTGTTGTGCTCATTTAGCAGAATTTTAAGAGATTTTTCACTTAGTTCCTGTGATCAATCCAATCTTAGGTTCTTGGCCACTTTACCAGTATTTGTTCCACAGCATAGCCATCTTCCCATCTCTGTGATAATTAATTTTGAGACCATCTTTTAATTTGGTCTTATTTTTGTTGCGATATTTAACATTAACTTGTGCATGTTAGGGGAAATTCCCTGTAATAATTTAATGTACTTCTGCATTCTTTGCATTTCCCTCCTTTTTTTGCTTATTATTTTAATATGGCACAAGAAAATTGTCAAAAAACTACACGCCAGTCTCAGGAATGCTTCAAATTTGACAACTTCTTGAAGAGAAAGGGTCAACTTTCTTTAAGGGTGTCATGGCTCACATGTTGACCACATGTTAGTGCCATACTCAAGAGAATATGGGCAGGACAAATTGGATTTTATGAATAAGAAAAGAGAAGAAACAAAGTGGAGAGAAGACAGGGTAGCTCTGGGAGAAGTTGGGGTGAACGCGATCAAAGTACAATGGATATTATCAACTTACTGGAACCCAAGGGATGATGTAGATATCAGGGAGCCTGTAGGACTCTGACCTAAGTCTTCTGCATATATATATTAAGGTTGAATAACTTGGTGTTCTTGCGAAAATTCTAACAGGAAAGCTGTCCTTGATTCTTTTGGATATTTTTTGGTACCATTTCCTTCCCCTGTGTTGCCTTGTGCAGCTTTGATATGATGGTCTGTGCCTGATTTTATTGTAGATTCTTATGCTGATTTGGTTGATGCCCCCGGGAGGCCTGATTTTCTCTGAGGTGAGGAGAGGAAGGTGGACCTGGGAAAGCAAATTTAGCTCAAGAGAGAGGCAGGGGGAGGGGAGGGAGTAGCAATATATGAAATAGAACAATTTAAAAAAACTGCCCATATTAAAAAATAATGAAATAAACCAAAACTTTAATTTGTTATATATTTCCTTCTTATTATCATGTTTATACCTGAAGTTAACTAGTAAAATACACTTTTGGGTAATTTTTGAAGTATCAGATAAAAAAGAACCTTACAAATTTTATACTCTTTCATTTTCTGTTTTCTTTCATTCTATTATTTAAAACAATTTTTAACCTTAAGTTTATTTTCATCAAATTCTTTCCCTTGCCCTAGAACTTCCAGACTTTTTGCCTTTCCTATCCACTCAATGCATTCTCAAAAACCATACAGAGAATCAAAAATCATCATTCCCCCCAAGGAAACGAACTAAAACAATATACAAAAACAAAAAGAAAAGAAAACAGAACAAATCAAAAATACCTCCAAATAGTAATCAAATTACAACACAGAAATAAAATTGTGAAATTCTATAAGAACCTGTGCTTACTTGTGTTGCCAAAATTTTGTGATACTGTTGCAAAGAATTAAACCATACCATTGGGGAGGGGGCACAGCAAGACTGAAGCCGTAATAATTTTATTTGACCAATCAGACATTTTATACCTTTATCAGAAACAGAATATAATGGCAATTATCAGGATCAATATGGTTGTTGTTGCTAGGATACGGTGATGTTTACAAGCTCTATCGGATATCCAAGATTAATGTCTAAGACCAATTGTCCTGTCAAGCTTTCATGCTTCCCTTATTTCTGAGGGAACATGAGAGAAACATATAGAGATATGAATGCTGTGTTGGCTCAGGTAATATGTCAGTCTTTCAGCAATGTGAAGTCACATTGTACCTCAGGAGCCATGGACTCTAATCCAAAAACAACAACAACAACAACAACAACAACAACAAAACCTATAGCACATGCCTATCAAGGGAGCAAGGTAAAGTATATTCCAAGGTGTCCTGCAGTTCCTCTGTTTTTTATGTTTTATTTTTAGGTTATACAAGTCAATCTTTAAAGCAGACCTGAAGTAATAAATCAACTTCAGGGATTCTTTGTATCCAATAAATTGTATACAATACTTCTTTGTATAACCCATAACAAAATTTCCATAGATATTCCTAGGGACCATAGTTTAGAAGTCCAATTAGAGACAGAAAATTAATGACCAAAATACTTTGCCAAATTTTGTGCAGCAACAAAGAAAGGTGATTTATCTAAATTTGAATGTGGAATGGTTAATATTTTATCATGGAAAAGCCTGAACATCAAAACTCAAATTGTCACGAAACACTTTGCCTCAGAAACAATATGATTAGTAGTAGGAGGACTCAAAATGTAAGAGACATTGCCATAAACAGGGATATTATTCCCTTTCCAGTTACAAAGTAAAACCTACGAGGATCAGATATAGAAGTCCAACATGTCTCCACAATAACAGATTCATTCAACAGAGAGACAGCAGAGCAAAACCAGCAGCTGTTCTGCCATCAAATCCCCCCTCCCTGAGGTTTCATAGCTCTTTGCCATCAATCGCAAGTCTCTTTATCTGAATCATCATTTGTAGGTAGGCAGACTCTGTTCCTCATAGCTCAAAAACTCCGTTATCCTATTCTCTTCTTTTTCTTCAGGTACAACCTTTGCAGATGCTCTAGAAATTTCTTGTCCATCTTCTGCAGGTTAAGTCAGAATTTCATGTTTTCATGACAGTTTTTCTGCATCTGGAGGAAAAAAAAACCATAAATATAGTCCCAGCTCCAGAGAACTACTGGACGTAAGGTCTTTCCAATGCATTGTGACTTTGCATATTGTTGGAGTTGGCCCCCAAATATTCTGCATCAATGAGACTCTCCTTGTTCAAATTTTAAGTTTTTAAAAAATACATAGGTAAAGATGAAGTATGTTGAGGATTAGCTATATCACCCTTGTCCCCCCTCCTTTAAATTTTAAATAACATTTAAGTTGTCTGTTACTTCTTTCTACGATAGCTTGATCCTGGGGGTTACATGGAATACATGTTACGTGAGCATGAGCTATATCAAACTGTTGGCAAATTTCTGATAATATTTGGCAGTATATGCTAGTGTATTGTTAGTTTTTAATATTTTACAGGGCTGTACAGTAGTAAAAGACAGGGATAAGTCATTCAAGGTATTGAATATCTTTTCCTCATTGTGAATATCAATTTAAAGGATTGATCTAACTTTTATTTTTATAAGTAGATGCGTAACATTTTATCACTTTTAGCATGAGCAAAATGTGTTATATGTAATCAAAGCTAAAAAACAGCTCTTTAGTTCTTTTAAAAGCAGTAATAATGAAGTTGAACGTAAAGAGGAGCTACTTGTCACTGTAGTTGTTGTTTGTTGAAGTTGTTGAATGATTGCCAATAGTTAAGGAATTGTCTTCCCTTGGAGGGGTGTAGCCAGAGTTAACCCTTGAATAAATAAGGCTCAATATCAGCCTGGAGGTGATTGTAATCATTAATACTCTTTTTGTTTCTAAAGTACACATGGCAGTCTGGCATGCAGCATTAACATTCCCATATACCACTTATTTAACAATAATCCTTCCTGCCACGTCATGAACCAACCATTAAGCGATTCACCACCTGGAAAGGAAGAGAAAGAATTTTTTATATGGTTAATTAAACTTCTGCCTAACTGTAGACATATCCTCTGTTCTTTTTCTCATAATTTGGTAATTTATGTCATGCTTACCTTTCCAAAGCATTGGACTATGTGTCTCAGGTGTATATGTAATTTCTCCTTGAGCATTACTATACACATCTTCTCCTGTCAACATTTGTTCAAAAGTTATCAACACAGTATTTTGTTGATATTTAACAGCTTGGTCATGAAATCTTTCTGAATAATCAACCTTCCACAGCAAATATTTACCCCCCAGTAATACAAGCCTTTGCTAAGTCTCTTCAGTCAGAGGGTAGAAAATTATCACCAGGAATACAATCGTGGAGGGATAATGTAAAAAGATCAACTAGTCCATAGTGAGCACAAGCCTGACTATGGTCCTTTGGAGTCTTCAATGAATCATGTATTAAATTTCTGACTCTTTGCACTAGACATATTAATATCTAAACTTTCACTCACATGGAAAAGAGAAAAAGATCTTCTCGTATCTTCCCCAGTCTCCAGGGAATGATAAAAGGAGTGAATTTTCTCATTGAAGGTGAGAACCCTTCATAGGAACCTGAGAAAAGCATGAAGCAATGTAGCAAAGAAAAGTTTTCATAGTATCAGGAACTGCATTTGATGGATAGGTTTTAGGATTAGAGGAAGTTAGAGCAGAAGGTAGTAAACAGAGAAAAATCAGCAAAAAGAGGAGAAACCTCAACCTCATCAGAGAGAGAGAGAAAAAAAGCGAGGGAGAGAGAGAGAGAGAGAGAGAGAGAGAGAGAGAGAGAGAGAGAGAGAGAGAGAGAGAAATAGATACTATATCTTTGGGTTCTAAGGTGATTTTTTTCTTTTCCCATTATTAGTTCTGCCTTTTCCTGATCATTTTCAATTTTAATTTTAACTGTCATTTGATCTATCACTGTTTTTATTTCATTCCAAAATCGAATATCATCACTAGAAATTTTCTGGTCCCCTTCTAGCTAATTCTCCTTAAATTGATCTTTCTATTCAGGAACAAGTTCTGAGGTTTAGAAACCCCTTTTCAGGGAAAGAAGGCAGAAGTACATTAGCAAGTTCCAGGGATTTCGTCAAGAATGGTGTCCTGCTTTATTGCCTTCGTCCAGCACCAAAGTTTGCAAATTTCTGCAAGCAAATGTCACTCCTTTGACGCTGCCCGTCCCATCTTTTACCTCCAATGCTCCTGCCTCATTATACTCGTGTGTACACAATTCCCAGGAGTCCTTGCCATTTTCTTAAATCCCTGTATTTCAGATCCCTGTTCCTGGTGCCACCTACAGGTACACCACTTTCTTGGCCAAGGTTACATGATATGGCTCCATAAATTTAAACCAGGCTAGTGCAAGGGTCCACAGCAAGAGTAAGGCTGTGACAATTTCAATGAGAGCAATCAGATATATTATACCCTTTCCAGGAGCGATACAATGTCAGTTTCCAGGATTGATACAGTAGTTGCCAGGATGAAAGTTTGTGAGGTATACAGAGAACACAGATTAATGTCAAGGATCAAGGTCCTGTCAAATTTCCAAGTTTCCTTGACTTCCAAGAGAACACACAGAAAAACACAGAGGTCTGAATGCTGCATTGCCTGATGGAGTGTGTTTTTGAGGAAGTTGAAAGCACATTATGACCCAGGAGGCATGGTCTCTAACCTGATAAATTCTTAATGTATGCCTCTTAAGGTAGCTAGAGCAGGCCAACTCCATAGATCCCTGCAGAGCCCCAGTTTATAAAATACTGGTCAGGTACTCCTGACAATTATTCCTGTCCCAGAGTAGTTAATATAACCAGAGTCATTCCATTGGATAAAACTGAACTTTCTGTCCCCCAACAGGTATAACTGACTGTTCCATTGTATCTTTACCCAATAGCTAGTTTTTCATTTATTCATATATTCATTTTTTATTCATAAATTCATTTTTAAAATATAACAAATTAAAATATAGTGAGGTAAAAAAAACTGTCATACCAAAGATGGACAAGATAAACAGAAGGAAAAGAAGCACACAATTTGAAACTACTCATTTGCACATCCAGAAACCACATATAAACACTTATCTGGAAGCCATGGTACAAAAGTAGAGGACCTGGTACAGATGTGTGGAGGCTCTATGCATAAAATTACATTTTATTTTAATAAAATAGAATATAGCTAACAAAAAGAAGTTATGTTTTCATATGGGATTGTGTCTGTATGGTTATCTATAGATGGATGTATGTTTCTGAGCATGTTTTTGAATATATTTGTTGGAATATATATGTTTATGTTTTTATATGTATACATGTATATGTACATGCTATATGTTGTTTTATATATATATTATATATGTGTGTGTGTATACATATCTGTGAAAATATTTATGTTTGTGTGTCTTTACGTGTATGGATGTATATTAAATGTGTGTATCTAGCATGTTTTTCTGTGTGCATGCTTACAATTATTTACTAATCTATATGTGTGTATGTCTTTGTGTTATTGTGTGTTCATACATATATGTGTGTAAAAGTATAAATATGTTTCTGTATGTATCTCTATATGTAGCTGTTTGTGTGTGTATATATATTTGTATACATGTATATGTGTATGATTATGTTTATATGTATGTACAAGATATATCAATAGGTCTATGAAGGTGTCTATAAGTAAATATGTGTTAATCAGTTTGTGTTTTCATGTGTATGTACAAAAGTCTGTCTGTATGCGAATGTGTGTTTTGTGTACCTATGAATATGTATATATAAATATAATTGTGTAATTCAGAAAAATATAAAGGAGTTTAGTATCACGAGAATGCAAATACAATTAAGTATATTTTTCATTCATAAAATATTTGAAAAGAAAATTATATTGGATTATTTTATTTTGACAAAACATTCAAATCAAAGAAAGCGGTTGGTAGTATTTTTAGATTTCTAGCACTGCTCTTGAAAGAATTGAGTTAATGTGAGCCAGACTAACTCCATGACAGTATGCTGCTGGCAGTTTGGGAGACCAGGCCTAAGTTTCTGTTGTCAGAACTGAAAATGTCCAAAACAAGTCAATTGGAGGGAAAAGCACCCCTCATGGGAGTTAATCAAGGGGTGTAGAAGCTGCCTATCCCCCCCCCACCCACACACACACACCTAGTCTGAGCCAAGTATAGTTAATCAGCAAAAGTCAACCAAATTCCCCAAAGCCTTAACCAATTACAAAGGCAAACATATCCCTGGAGATAGAGCCAACCAATTAAGGGGAAAGAAAGGAAAAAGTCACCGACTCCTACCCTAAGGGGCTTTAAATTCACCCTGCAAAGTCCAGATCACTGTTGTCTATCCCAACATATATAGACCACTGCATGCAGATTCCCTTTGCTGTTGAATACTCTTTGAGTCTGGGCTATCATTCTTTGGGATCCACGGACTCTTAAAATCTGACATGCATAGTCATGACATCTCAAAACTATGCCAAAATTAGCAACTGTAATTTAAACAATCTTAGTATATTTTTGTAATATGCCAATTGCAAAATCATTATAAAATATTTGCATAAAATGCAAGTAAATACTACCTGGACGTTATGGTATTAATGCATGAAATGCACGGAGAGCGAATCACATAATCGTTGTAACAATTGTGGTTACCCTGGCATCCTCTAATCCTTCCCTTCTTTTTATTCTTTTTCTCCTGTACTCCCTCCCTAACCCTTATGTATATAAAGCGTTTAAAAATCAGTGTATTAGAAGCCTTCTTGACAAGTCAGAATTAAACCACTCTTCCCGATCAACTGCACGTATGAAAACAACTCACTTTTTTAATGAAAATATGTATAGAATTTTATGTTAATCACATGGGTATGTTAAGAAGTATCAAAATAAACAGAGCATGTCTGCTCACATCTGAAATCTTAGCTTTCCTGAGGATATGGCAGAGCCGATTTTTGCAATACATAAATATCTTGCCTCATAAAAACAAAGTTAATATATTCATATAAATTATAATAAAATAAAATATAAAAGCTTGATGATAATCCAATGAAATTAATGTAAAAATATTAAAGTAATTAATTTAAAGATTATTGGAAACAAATTATAGAACACAAATATATGGTAAATTTGATCTAATATCATTTTTCTTTTAAAAAGTAAATTAAAACTATATTTTCAGTATATAAACAGGAGAGTTTGTAAAGTTTCCTAATTTAATATTAGTGGATTTACTCTTTTACAAAATAAGCTAATTAGAAGATTGTAGTCTTGAGTTTTACAATATTTATGAAGATTTTAGAGAACTATTTAGCAGAGAACAACTCTGTAAGGAAGCAGGTTCATATGCAACCTCTATAATTTGTTGTGTTTTTTATGGTTTTATTTTGAGTGTACAAAAGCAGAAGTTCTGATTCTTCTTTAGAATCACACTTTTTCTTTGAATACTGATCCATGTATCTCTTTCCTTTCTCAACTTCTCCTCCACTTCCTGCCCTCCTTCCTCTCCTATGCTTCCTTTTTTCTCCTCCCTTAAATGTTTTCCCTTCCCTTCTTTTGTTTCTTTGTTTTAATGAATTTAAAGATTTTTTAACCTAGCAACTTTTATGAGATTTAAATATTCACATAAAATTCGGAACTCCATTCAACAACATTTTTCAAGCATAAAAGAGTTCAAATATTTTTCTTTCATTTTTAAATATTTTTAAAATCGTAGATTTAGAAACAAACTAAATGTTAGTATACAGTAGCAGAGAATTTTTGTACGTTTTCTGGGAATATTTTGTTTATTCATTCAGAATCTTACAATTATATATTTACATAGGCATAAAACAATGTAGGTCATATTTTAAAGAATTCAATTATATATGCTGGAAAAGTATTTGGGCACAACATTATCTGAAATTACTTATATGGTATCTTGTTCTGTATTATTTAATGTTTTTGTTGTTCAAAAATTTAGGAGTTTTGAGTATGTTTTGTAACTTTTAATATGTAATTTATTCCTTAAGAATATATCAGCTACTTTCAGGATATTTGGTTGATTTAGTTACATTATTATTTTATTTTAATCACCATTTTCCATCTAAAGGCATGAATAGAAGTAGATTTTATTATTTATTTTTGTCATAAATTTTTGAAGTGAAGGTTAATATCACATGATAATTGCACGATAAATACATAATGGTACCATACTTCCAGTAGTGTAATATTAACTTAGAACAAACATGATAAGACTTTTATAAGACTTGAGCATGACATTTTGAAATGTTTCCTCAGCTAATAATAGGTGGTATGATACAGTGCAGCAGAGAGCGTACTGTCATACAGTGCTTGGAAGGGGCAGAGAAAAAAGCTACAACCCATAATGAAAATAGTTAACATTTTACAATGTTATTGCTCAGTCATAATTGATAGCAGGTGACATAGACAAAATGCACTTTTAATTTAGTATACCTGAAACTTATGATAGATTCCTCAGTATGCAGTGCGGTGATACTTTAAGTGAAATACAATATGTAAAATAGTATTATTATTATCTTCCTTGTCACTATTTTCCTAACTTGTCTTTTGTAAGAAATAAGTAATTTAGATTGTGGGATGTGAATGTTGAAGGACACTCAGAACTAATGCAAGACAAGTGAAGGGAAGGACAATGGAATGGATGCAGAGAGGGGAGCTGTCATGGTCACTTACCAAAAGTGCTTAAAAGAAGTAAGGAAGAAGGTCAAATAATATATGAAGGTAGACCTATAAGTATTACACCAGACTTCTCACCAGAGACTATGAAAATCAGAAGATCCTGGACAGATATCATACAGACCCTAAGAGAACACAAATGCCAGCCCAATTTACTGTATCCAGCAAAACTCTCAATTAACATAGATGAAGAAACCAAGATATTCCATGACAAAACCAAATTTACACAATATCTTTCTACAAATCCAGCCCTACAAAGGATAATAGAAAATTCCAACACAAGGAGGGAAACTATACCATAGAAAGCAAGAAAATAATCTCCTTGCAATGAAACCAAAAGAAGAGAAAAACACAAACATAATTCCACCTCTAACAATGAAAATAACAGGAAGCAACAATCTATTTTCCTTAATATCTCTCAACATCACTGGACTCAATTCCCAATAAAAACACACAGATTAACAGACTGGATACTTAAAGAAGACCCAGCAATTTGTTGCATACAGGAAACACACCTCAGATACAAAGAAAGACATTACTTCAGAGTAAAAGGCTGGAAAACAAATTTTTAAGCAAATGGTGTGAAGAAACAAGCTGGAGGAGCCCTTCAAATAGCTTTCAACCAAAAGTCATCAAAAAAGATGAGGAAGGACACTTCATATTCATCAAAGGAAAAATACACAAAATAATATCAATCCTAAATATCTCTTCTCCAATGCATGGTCACCTACATTCAAAAAAGAAACTTTACTAAAGCTCAAATCACATATTGCACCTCACATGATAATATTAGGAGATTTCAACACCCACTCTCATCAATGGATAGATCATGGAAACAAAAATTACACAAAGACATAGAGAGACTAACAGAAGTTATGAACCAAATGGACTTAAGAGATATTTATAGAACATTTTATCCTAGAAGAAAAGGATAGCACTTCATGGTACCGTCTCTAAAATTGACCTTATAATAGGTTAAAAACAGGCCTCAACACATACAAGAAGATAGAAATTATCCCATGCATTTTATCAGATCAACATGAACAAATGTTGGTCTTCAATAGCAACAAAAATGACAGAAAGCCAACATATATGTGTAAGTTGAACAATGCTCTACTCGGTGATAACTTGGAAAAGGAAGAAATAAACAAAGAAATTAAAGACTTCTTAGATTTTAATAAAAATTAAGGAACAACATACCCAAACTTATGGGACACAATGAAACCAGTGATAAGAGGAAAACTCATAGCTCTGAATGCCTCCAAAAAGAAACAGGAGTGAGTATACACTAGCAGCTTGACAGCGCACCAGAAAGCTCTAGAACAGAAAGAAGCAAATACATCCATGAGGAGAAGAAGGCAGGAAATAATCAAACTCAGGGCTGAAATCAGCCAAGTAGAAACAAATAGGAGCATACAAATAACCAAAAAAACCAGGAACTAGTTCTTGAGAACAACAAGATAGATAAACCCTAAGCCAGTCTACCCAGAGTCACAGAGACAGCATCCAAATTAACAAAATCAGAAAGGAAAGGGAGACATAACAAAATCTGATGAAATTCAAAAATCATCAGATCCTTCAACAAAAGCTTATATTCAACAAAACTGGAAAATCTGGTGCAAATGGATTATTTTCTAGACAAATACCAGGTACCAAAGTTAAATCAGGAACAGATAAACCCTTTAAACAGCCTCATAACTCCTAAAGAAGTAGAAGCAGTTATTAAAAGTCTCCCAACCAAAAGGAGCCCAGGACCAGATAGGTTTAGTGCAGAATTCTATCAGACTTGCACAGAAGACCTCATACCAATACTGTCCAAACTACTTCAAAAATAGAAACAGATGGAGCACTACCCAATTCCTTCTAAAAAGCCACAATTATGCTTATACCTAAACAACACAAAGGCCCAACAGAAAAAGAAAGCTTTAGACCAATTGCCCTTATGATTATTAATGCAAAAATACTCAATAAAATTCTCGCAAACCAAATTCAAGAACACATCAAAACTATCATCCATCATGATCAGGTAGGCTTCATCCCAGGGATGTAGGAATGGTTCAATATATGGAAATCCATCAATGTAATCCACTGTATAAATAAACTTAAAAAAAAAGCCCTACATGATCATTTCATTAGATGCTGAGAAAACATTTGACAAATTTCAACACCCCTTCATGATAAAAGTCCTGGAAAAATCAGGAATTCAAGGCCCATACCCAAACATATTAAATGCAATATACAGTTAACCAGTAGCAAACATTAAACTAAATGGAGAGAAACTAGAGGCAATCCCACTAAAGTCATAGACTAGACAAGGCTGCCCCCTCTCTCTCTCTACTTATTCAATATAGTACTCGAAGTCCTAGCCAGAGCAATCAGACAAGGAATGGAGGTCAAAGGAATACGTATTGGATTTGCATTTGCAGATGATGTGATAGTTTACTTAAGTGACCCAAAAAGTTCCACCAGAGAACTTCTAAGCCTGATAAACAACTTCAGCAAAGTGTCTGGGTACAAAAATAACTCAAACAAATCAGTAGCCTTCCTCTACTCAAAGGTTAATCAGGCGGAGAAAGATATTAGAGAAATGACACCCTTCACAATAGTCCCAAATATTATAAAATACCTTGGTGTGACTGTAATCAAGCTAGTGAAAGATCTGTGTGACAAGAACTTCAAGTCTCTGAAGAAAGAAATTAAGGAAGATCTCAGAAGATGAAAAGACTCCCATGCTCATGGATTGGCAGGATTAATAGAGTAAAAATGGCCTACAAAGATATTAATACTGAAAAGCATGTTTAAAATTGTTTCCGTGTTCAGTTTAAAATAACCCCTCATCTATTGATATAGAACTTTTTCAGGATCTTTTAAAAAATGCCAAATTTACATCAAACAACTTTTGTCTCAATTTCTTTGTCTCTAAGAACTTAAAATTAAATTACATTGTGAATATTAGAAAATAACTTCCAGAGATCTCTCAGACACTAAGTCACCAACCAGGCGGCATACACTAGTGGATATGAAGCTCCTGATACATATACAATAGAGAACTGCATGGTCTGGCCTCAGTCAGAGAGGGTGCACCTAATGCTTGAGAGACTTGAGGCCCAAGAGGGTGGGGAGAATTTGTGAGGTAGTGGTGAGGGATGAGGGCATCCTCTTGGATACAGGGGAGGAGAAATGGGATGAGGAACCCCTGTTTTCTTTTCACGTCGGGTTGACCTGAATAAATTTTCGTTATGTTGCCAAGATTTCATATACTCAGGTTTTGACATACTAAATCAGTGCACTGAAGTTAAGAATATCTAACACCTTTACACTATACTTTGAAACTTTTGAAGCTTTCTAATTTAGTACATAAGTATAAGCAATCTAAAGTCCATGCTACCTAGTTAATCAGTGAATTTTTTGTGATGTAAATCTTTTCTTTTCCTTATGTAGAGCGTGAAGGCAAATAACATTAAGAAAAATAAATTCACATACTAAAAGACATGACATCATTTCACCATCACATTTTATGTGTTTATACAAGAGGTCAATTATGAAATACTATGGGTTTTATCTTTTTCTACTTTAATGTGAAAAAACAAATCCACATTGACCTCTTGTATTGTAAATTAATTTGAGTTAGTATTAAAATAAAAAAAATAAATAAATGTCATCTGTTATCCTTGATTCTAGCAATGCAACCATTATAAGTTCCATATTATAAATAATTTATTTAAAAGCAGGGTTGTTCAGTATTGAACAGCACATGCTGTTCTTGCAGAGGACATAGGTTCAGTTCCTATTGCGAATATAACAGTTTCCAACTGTCTGTAATTTCAGGTCAAGATGATTTAACCCCTACCTCTGGCCTCTATGTGTCCCAGGCATACAGACAGCACATACATATTTGTAAAATTCTCAACCATGTTAAAAATATAAATATATATTTAAATATATAAAATGAATACATAATATACTTTTAAAAATTAAAATTAATACTACATTCTGTAAATGTATCACATTTTCTTTATGCATTCTGTGTTTTAGAACATCTAGTTTGTTTCCAGTTTCTGAATATTACAGACAAAGCTGCTATGGACATAATTAGTCAATTATCCTTGTGGAAGAATGTTTTCTGTATATACCCAGGATATAGGCTGGGGCTTGAAATTTATCCATTCCCAATTTTCTGAGCAACTGCCAAATTAATTTCTACATTTATTCATCTACCAGCAATGGAGGAGTGCTTCCTTGTAACATATATCGTTACCAGCTTCTGTGGTTTTATGAGTTTTTGATCTTAGCTATCCTGTTGCATGTAGGATGGAATCTCAGAATTACTTGGATCTGTACTTCTATGGAAAGTATTAAATTTTCTGAACATTTCTTCAAGAATTTTCAGTCATTAGAGATTCCTCTGTCAAGAATTCTTTGTTTAGATCTGTAGTCCATTTTGGATTGGGTTATTTCGTTTGCTGATGTCTAGTTTCTTGAGTTATTTACATATTCAGATATTAGCTCTCTTTCTGATGGGGTGTAATGTTGGAAAAGATATTTTTCCATTTTGCAGGTTGTTGTTTTGTCCTATTGATGGTCTCTTTTGCCTTACAGAAGTTTTTCTATTTCATAAAGACGCATTTATTAGTTGTTGATCTTAATACCTTGAACTGTTGGCAATCTCTAAAAATACTGTCTCCTATGTTTTCTCCAATGTATCCAAGACTGCCACTGTCTCTTCTATCAGATTTAATAAATCCAGTTTAACGCTGAAGTCTTTGATCCACTTGTAAGTGAGTTTTGTGCACGGGGATAGATATGTATCAATTTGTATTCTTCTACATTAAGACACTCAGTTAGACACTATTTTCTTATTTCTTTCTGTTGTGTATGTAAGTTTAGCTTCTTTGTGAAAAATCAAGTGTTTATACGTACGCGGATTTATAACTGGAGATCAGAGACCTCATTTTGTTCATTTGTATAGTCTCACTTATCCATTGAAAACAATGACCTCAGGAAACTCCCAGGCAAATGATTGGTGCTAGAAATGATCATGCTGAATGTTGTATCTCAGTGCCAGAAAGACAAACATGGCATGCACTTCCTTATGAATAGACTTTTTTTCAAAAGATATAGGATAATCATGTTGCAAACCATAAACTCAAAGACACTAAGTAACAAAGATGACACAAAGGGTGTGGGGATGCTTGAATCTCACTGAGAAAACATATTAGAAATTAAGAGTACATGAAGGGAGAGAACTAGGTGGGGATAGGAACAGGAGAATTGAGGTGGGGGAGGACATAAGGAGAGACAACTAGATTTGGAGGTGGATCTCTGGAACAAGCTAGAAGCCTAGAGAAATGGAATGTCCCAGGAATCTAACGATGAGGCTAGATAAGGCTCTTAGCAGTGAGGGATATAGAACGTGAATGGGTAATTCCTGTAACCAGATAAGACTTCCGATCTCCATTGGATTGGGACACCAACTCAGCCACAAACTTTGACCCACAATTTGTCCTACCTGTAATATTTACAGGGGTAAATAATCATACCTAACTTGAGGGAAGGGTCAACCAGTGTTGGAACCTGTTTGAGGTTTGAGTCCTAATACATGAGAGGAGAGGGAGAGAGGAGAGAGGGAGGGAGAGGGAGGGAGGAGGAGAGGGAGGGAGAGGGAGGGAGAGAGAGAGAGACCACCCGTATACTACTAATTCCGTTCTGCTATAGCAGCAGCTATTCCCTAGCATATGTGTCATCAGAAGCTTCACCCGGCAACTGAAGGAAACATGCAAAAACCCACAGCTAAACATTAAATGGAGCTTTTGAAATCCTGGGAAAGAGGGGGGCAGAATATTGAAAGAGCCAGAGGGATCAAGAGCACCAGAAGACACAGAAATAACTAATCTGAGCCTATAGGGGCTCATAGAGACTGAACTCTCCATCACAGAGCATGCATTGGACATATCTATGCTCTCTACACATATGTGACAGGAGAGGCTTCATGTGGGACTCTTAAAGCAGGATCAAGCACTGTCTCTGGTTACATTCCCTGCCTTCAGATCCCTTTCCCCTAAATGTGCTGCTTTGTCTAGCCTCAATGAAAGATGTGACTAATCTTATCTCAAATTTATCTCTCATGCCTCATTGATATCCATGGGAGACGTCTTCTATTCTGAGGAAAAAAGGCAAAAGAGGTAGAGGGAAGATTTGAGAGCAAATGACTGGGAGAAGGAGGGAAGTTGCAATAGGCTGTAAAGTAAATATATAATCAGTTAATTAAAAGAGCATAAAAACATAGTAAGGAATATGTCAAAAATAATTAAAAGTAACAATTTTAAACTGGGGATACAGGTGGGAGATTGTTAACGATTTAATTCAAAGTACTAAGTTCAATTCTAGATGTAGAAATAATACAAATAAATGGTGGTATTTTGATAAGATGAATCCTTAACTTTCTTTAAGTAAATTAATAAAAGTATACAGAAAAGTCTTCATTATTGTATGTAATACAGATACCTCCAAAATTGATTTCTTTGTGTCCTATAGAAAGGGTAAGGAATGGAATTTATATCCATTCCCTTTCGATATTAAGTACAGGAATACCACATGCAAATGAAACAAGACATATTCTTTGTCTTCAATGTCAATTTCACTTTGTCTGCATGTTAGAAAGACTCTGACTAGAATCTTAGGGGAAAGATGAACTATGCTGACGTGTTCAAAAGCAAAAGTAATGATCAAAAAGTACTTTACTGCAGGCTCATGTTTAATAAAATGTGAAAGAAAATGTATTAAAAGGAATCATAATAAAAAGGAAGATATTCTTACAAGCTAATCTTCAACAATGTCTACTTCCTATTCAAGTTAACACAAATCAACCTTTAGAAATGATTTCCCACATCCCAGGTGCCACTTTAAAGAATTACAAGGATAAGCCTGGTGTACTCTTAAAAGGGTGTTCAAAAGTATTAGAAGTAACAATTGTTCTGCAAGCTGTGGTGTGCATCTGATGAGAATTTTACTATAAAATCCAGAGTCTTGCCATCCCTTAGCTTCAGGAGTCTATCTTGATTGCTCCAGTTGGGCAGATGTTGATTCCTGCCCCTGGTGAATAATCTTGTCTGTCACCTCTAAAGACATCCAGGTAGCTTCATCACACTATGATTGAGTCTAAGTCTTGTTTGTTGTCAATCCTTTAATTAAACAAGAAGGAACCTAAGTTAAATTTTTTACTATTCCACAAATACACCTTATTCATAATCCCAGCTACCTCTCGGTAAGCCTTTAAGTTTGAGAAATGCTAGGTCGGCTTACATCTTTTTGCTTATTGACTGATACCTGTATTGTCAGGCTTAATTGTGTATAGCCCCGACTAAGTTTTGGAGGCAAATTTAAGTCTCATTTTTCTCATCCATCACTCACTTCTTTAAACTTTGAACGTTCAAAACTTTGAACATTCTGTTCATGTCACTAAAGTCACCATTGACACTATGAATTTCTCTGCCATTAGGGATTCTTGAATCCATGATATGCTCCAAAGATGGAATATATATGAGTATTCCAATATTTCTAACAACCAAGTCTGTTAATTTCTGGTTCAGAGGTTTATAGTTAAGGTCAAAGTCTCAAGACAATTGTGTATTTTATAACTAATTATACAAACTAAATTAAAATGTATTTCATGCACATGTGTTACAGAGTCTGAATACTATGTTTATATTAAAAAATGAGTATGATAAAATCTATTTCCTCAATTGGCCTAAAAATCAGCAAATGGCTATTCAAAGAAAAATGACATATCAGTGAAAGAATGTCTGATATATGAATTTTCTAGGACCAAGATATAAAAAGTATACCAACAAAGTGGATTTCTAAGCTCTGCTTCTTAATGCTACTTAATGAAAACTCAAAGAAACTGAATTTGAATATTCAGTACTTGTGATATTTGATAAGTAATTAACTCAGATGTTCTTGAAATACTTAACCCACTTGAAATGGAACTCATCAGAAAACGTGAGGGTGTGAAAATGACTTACTATTTTATAAATTTAAATATTTCTAGCACTAGATAAGCATCACTGATTATTGTAGACATAATTATCACAATTGCCACTTTTATCAAGACCATTATACAAGATAATTATGAAATAAAACTAAAACACATAATGTTTAAAAATGATACATTGTAGTAGTAAAAAGTTCACTTGTATGAATTTTTATTAATTTGTTTTTGAAAAATTGGAGTTGAGTTTGGAAAGATAGAAGATAAAACACATGGGAACACATTATACTATGATAAAATTTCTAGACATTTTAGAATATCTTTATATTTCTGAAAAGAATTTTCTGAGAATTTTTTTCTTGAAATTGTATTGATTCTATATATTGCCTCTGGTAAAATAGTTATTTTCACAATATTAACTACTAGTCCATGAGAATAGGATTATCTTCACCTTCCTAGTAGCTTTCCTAATATCTTTTCCCAAATACTTGTTTCTACTATAGAAATCTTTTGCTTCCTTTGCTGTGGTTATCCCTAGATATTTTATTTTCAGATAAATTAGTAGTATTCTACATTTCAAAATATATTCAGAGTTGTAATAATGAAAACACGTTGAAGTAGACAAGTAGATCAACATTCAGATGATAACTATGACAATGGTGACAAAAATAACTTCTTCACCTTCAAGGTTCTGTAGATGTCATAAAAGATTTAGCAGAAAACTAAAAACTTCCCGGTGATCTGGAAATTTCCTGCAAGTTCATCTTTTAGATATAACAGAAAAACTATGACCATAAAAATCTCAATAATATGTGTGCATGAATAAGATCCTAAAAATGACTACATCAAATTGACAAGCAGAGATGGTGAGGAAACCTCATGCATCCTTCCTTCTCATAGATATGTCCTTCTCTCCAGTAAGTTATCCAATATGAAGGGATCAGTCTCCCAAAATATAGACAACCAATGCTACTAATTGACTCAACAAATTACAATTATATATTTATATACTTATATATAAATATTTATACAATAGTTCTGCCAGTATCAATATAAAGTTAATATTAAATTACCTGGTTCTAGTTACAAATTTATTTGTCTAGTATTTGTTTGCACTAAGGAAGTTAACATATGAAATGAGCATGAGAGAGATTGGTTAAAATGTCCTGTTGAGCTTGCCTATGGTTAACTTGGAAATGTCTTCAGAACAATAACTTTTAAAATTGAGGGTTGTTGTTTGAGAATGGCAATTTCCCGAACATAAAACTTTTACTCTGAATTAAATTGTTTTAATATCTTTAATAATGCGACTTAAAAGTATCCTAATGAGCTTAAGATAAAAAAGTAGCCATTTTCTGTGAAAAGAGACATGCACAGTATGTAGTGAAATAATAATGGATTAATGTGAAAATGTCATTTAAGTCCTTGATCAGAAATCTGAGATCATAAGGATTATCCAGTTTACAACATTGACAGTAACTAATTTGATCTTTTGAAAAACACCAACTTTTTAGTAAAAAAAAAAAATTGCTCTGCTCTCATAATAAATGGTGAGCAGTAGTTGAATCCTTGGAATAATGGAGCCCTAAGTAAACATATGGTTTTGACATTAGCATGTGTGCTGGTTTGAATATACTTGACTCATGGGAAGTTGCACTGTTAAGAGGTGTGGCCTTGTTGAAACAGGCATGGACTTGTTGGAAGAAGTGTATCACTGTTTAGGTTGCCTTTGAGGTCTCCTCATTTTGCAGTTCTCCACAGTATAGAATAGTCCCTCCTCCTGGCTGTCTGTGGAAGACAATCACCTTCTGGATCCTTTTGGGTCAAGATGTAGAACTCTCAGCTCTTTCTTCAACATCATGTTTGCCTTTATATTGCCATGCCTTTTGCCATGATGATAAAGTACTGAACCTCTGAAACTGTAAGCCAGCCCTAATTAAATGTTTATCTTTATAAGAGTTGCCTTGGTCATGATGGCTCTTTACAGCAATAAAACCCAAACTAAAACAGTATATTTATGGCCAATATTTCATACACTCAGACCCATGAGAAAATGGCAAAAAAGCCCAGCCCTCAAGCAATGTTTGTTCTGGGTTAAGCGTGCAGATTAAGAGTAGAGTTCCCCTTCCCATATTTCTGCATGAAGACTGCCTCCCTCAAGAGACAGCATCAGCACAGATTAGTTAAGCATGTCTCTATTATCCAGTTATGGACCATAAGCCTCAACTTCTTTTTATCCTTATGTAATAACCCTACCTCTTCATCAACTTCATGTAGTAACCATGGTAAGCAACCAGAATACAGTGGCCTTACCATCTCTTCACTTAGACTACAAGATTCCCATATTACTTGTTTTCTCTGTCTATCTTTTTGCCATTCTCTCACAGCCACATAGAGCTATGCTAGATATGACACTGAAGTCTGTGAAATTAGCCATTTTTTTTTTAGAGAAACAGAATGATACAACAATGGGTTTTTACTCCGTGCTGCTGTACATGTGAATGTGGATGATGATTGGGATGCAAAATGCCTGCCATAAACTCATGAGTTTGGATATTGGTCTCCATAGGGTGCCACTGATTGTCAAATTTTTAAGAGGTGAAGCGTGTTACAGAGAAATGGCTCAGGGTTCTCATAGATGGGTGCCACTTGTTGTTCACTCACTGCTTTCTTATTGCAGATAGAAAGTTTACAGCTGCTCCTCTGTTCCTTTTCCAGTGTCTACATCTTGGTCATCCTCATTGCCTTGCTAATTATCTTATAAGGTAAGATAAAACCTTTCTATCTTACATTGCACTTTGTCATATATTTTGTCAGGACAATGAGAAAAATAATCAAGACTACCAGAGATTGAATGTTTTGTAAACAATGAAATTTTAGTTTCCACCATCATGACAGGTCAAATTCCAAGGTCTACACAATGTCAGGGTCACATTCTGATACAGGTCAATTATCTTCAGGAGGATGCCATGTTGTTGAGCCTACAGAGGCAAAAGTTAGAGTGGCAAAAGAGCATCTAGTCTTGTGTAAGACTGTCATCCCATGCAAAACAGAAGTTTGTTGCCTAATCATATCTCAAATGTCTTATATTTTAATACTGTAAAGTATTAGGGATTGCATTTCAATCTGTCATACAGTCTGAGTTATATCCTATCATATTTATGCAATCACAGGCATGTATAATACCTGAAAAGCTTTCATTTCATTCTTAGTATATTTTAATTTTTTACTGTATTTCAAATTTTTTTATTGTACGACAAGTGCAACATATTCTATCAGGAAAACTGAAAACTTAATGATCAGATATTATAGTATACCAAGGGCCAAAAAGAATGACCAAATGAGAAGCATTCATGCTCAGAATTTTGGATGGAAACTAACTTGCAAATTCTAAGTAGCACAAGTCAATCGTGTAAAAGAAAAAGTCTTAACTTACAGGTAACTGAATTTTTTTGAGTCAGAATTAAAGTAACATAGTTTTGTTAAAACAAAACAGAAAGATATTTATGAAAATGACTTTTCAAGGACTAGTAACTGCTAAATGGGATTCAAAATTAATTAAGAATACAAAACTATGCCCATGTGTGAGTATGAATAGCAGACACTAGAATATTGTGGGGTTTTTTGAAAGACAAAGAAAAGAAAAATGATAAATGAAGAAGTAAGAAAAATATTGTAATTACATATGATAAGGGTAATGTATAGATGAGAGTGGAGTTGTTCTTATTCGGGAGTTTCCTAAAGTATCAGGTTTAAGAGAAAAAAGGGAAAACAAATGGATAAAATGGGAGAGGAAATGATATCTGCATGAGTCAAGAAGAACAGGTGTATTTAATTTACATGCTGTTTACTGCTCTTCTTGATTTATATCATGAAATAGTCAATATATTATATATTACAATAATACCCACAAAGGAATTGGTTATCAATATATAATATCCCTAGATTCTTCCACAGTGGGCAACAAAACAGCCCTAAAATGTTATATGCTTTCTGTCAGGCTTAAAATAACTATTATTCAGACTCCCGGACCAGCGGAGGATCCCTGCCTTCAGCAGCTCTCTGCTCCCAGGCCCCCCTGGAGGGGTTCTTGCCCGCCTGGTCGGGCGGGCTCTCCTGAGGCAGCAGGCGGAGGAGACCACCAACGCTGCCCACCCTGCCCACATCCCTGGCCCAGGAGGAAACTGTATCCTGCCTCTGGGTACCCGTGGGGAGGGCCCAGGGCAGCAGATCCACTGCGTCTGAGACACCGCACCTGAAGGGACCCGACCCGGATAAACAGTTCTCTGCACCCAAATCCCATGGGAGGAGAGCTAAACCTTCAGAGGCGGACACGCCTGGGAAACCAGAAGAGACTGCACGCTGCACACAGTACTGACCCCAGAGGAAAACAAAAGCTATCTGGAACCTGGTGCACCAAACCTCCCAGAAGGGGCGGCACAATCTTCCTGGCTGCTGAGGCCGTGGAGAGCTCACCAAGGCAACACCCTCGAGCAAACTTGAGCCTGGGGACCACAGGTAAGACAAACTTTTCTGCTACAAACGACTTGCCTGGTGAACTCAAGAAACAGGCTCACAGGAACAGCTGAAGACCTGTAGAGAAGAAAAACTACGCGCCCGAAAACAGAACACTCTGTCCCCATAACTGGCTGAAAGAAAACAGGAAAACAGGTCTACAGCACTCCTGAAACACAGGCTTATAAGACAGTCTAGCCACTGTCAGAAATAGCAGAACAAAGTAACACTAGAGATAATCTGATGGCGAGAGGCAAGTGCAGGAACCCAAGCAACAGAAACCAAGACTACATGGCATCATCGGAGCCCAATTCTCCCACCAAAGCAAACACAGAATATCCAAACACACCAGAAAAGCAAGATCTAGTCTCAAAATCATATTTGATCATGATGTTGGAGGACTTCAAGAAAGACATGAAGAACTCCCTTAGAGAAACACAGGAAAACATAAACAAACAAGTAGAAGCCTACAGAGGAATCGCAAAATTCCTAAAAAATTCCAGGAAAACATAAATAAACAAGTAGAAGCCCATAGAGAGAGTCACAAAAATCCCTGAAAGAATTCCAGGAAAACACAATCAAACAGTTGAAGGAATTAAAAATGGAAATAGAAGCAATCAAGAAAGAATACATGGAAACAACCCTGGATATAGAAAACCAAAAGAAGAGACAAGGAGCTGTAGATACAAGCATCACCAACAGAATACAAGAGATGGAAGAGAGAATCTCAGGAGCAGAAGATTCCATAGAAATCATTGACTCAACTGTCAAAAGATAATGTAAAAAGCGGAAAAAAGCTACTGGTCCAAAACATACAGGAAATCCAGGACTCAATGAGAAGATCAAACCTAAGGATAATAGGTATATAGAAGAGAGTGAAGACTCCCAGCTCAAAGGACCAGTAAATATCTTCAACAAAATCATGAAGAAAACTTCCCCCTAACCTAAAAAAAGAGATACCCATAGGCATACAAAACCTACAGAACTCCAAATAGATTGGACCAGAAAAACACCTCCGTCACATAATAGTCAAAACACCAAACGCACAAAATAAAGAAAAAGAATATTAAAAAGCAGTAAGGAAAAAGGTCAAGTAACATATAAAGGCAGACCTATCAGAATCACACCAGACTTTTAAGCCAGAAACTATGAAGGCCAGAAGATCCTGGACTGATGTCATACAGACCCTAAGAGAACACAAATGCCAGACCAGGTTACTGTATCCTGCAAAACTCTCAATCAACATAGATGGAGAAACCAAGATATTCCATGACAAAACCAAATTTACACAATATCTTTCTACAAATCCAGCACTACAAAGGATAATAAATGGTAAAGACCAACATAAGGAGGCAAGCTATACCCTAGAAGAAGCAAGAAACTAATCGCCTTGGCAACAAAACAAAGAGAAGAAAAGCACACAAACATAACCTCACATCCAAATATGAATACAACAGGAAGCAATAATCACTATTCCTTAATATCTCTCAACATCAATGGCCTCAACTCCCCAATAAAAAGACATAGATTAACAAACTGGATACGCAACGAAGACCCTGCATTCTGCTGCCTACAGGAAACACACCTCAGTGACAAAGACAGACACTACCTCAGAGTGAAAGGCTGGGAAACAACTTTCCAAGCAAATGGTCGGAAGAAGCAAGCTGGAGTAGCCATTCTAATATCAAATAAAGTCAATTTTCAACTAAAAGTCATCAAAAAAGATAAGGAAGGACACTTCATATTCATCAAAGGAAAAATCCACCAAGATGAACTCTCAATCCTAAATATCTATGCCCCAAATACAAGGGCACCTACATACGTAAAAGAAACCTTACTAAAGCTCAAAACACACATTACACCTCACACAATAATAGTAGGAGATTTCAACACCCCACTCTCATCAATGGACAGATCATGGAAACAGAAATTAAACAGAGACGTAGAAAGACTAAGAGAAGTCATGAGCCAAATGGACTTAACAGATATTTATAGAACATTCTATCCTAAAGCAAAAGGATATACCTTCTTCTCAGCTCCTCATGGTACTTTCTCCAAAATTGACCATATAATTGGTCAAAAATGGGCCTCAACAGGTACAGAAAGATAGAAATAATCCCATCGTGCTATCAGACCACCACGGCCTAAAACTGGTCTTCAATAACAATAAGGAAGAATGCCCACATATCGTGGAAATTGAACAATGCTCTACTCAATGATAACCTGGTCAAGGAAGAAATAAAGAAAGAAATTAAAAACTTTTAGAATTTAATGAAAATGAAGATACAACATGCACCCAAACTTATGGGACACAATGAAAGCTGTGCTAAGAGGAAAACTCATAGCGCTGAGTGCCTACAGAAAGAAACAGGAAAGAGCATATGTCAGCAGCTTAACAGCACACCTAAAAGCTCTAGAACAAAAAGAAGCAAATACACCCAGGAGGAGTAGAAGGCAGGAAATAATCAAACTCAGAGCCAGAAATCAACCAAGTAGAAACAAAAAAGGACCATAGAAAGAATCAACAGAACCAAAAGTTGGTTCTTTGAGAAAATCAACAAGATAGATAAACCCTTAGCCAGACTAACGAGAGGACACAGAGAGTGTGTCCAAATTAACAAAATCAGAAATGAAAAGGGAGACATAACTACAGATTCAGAGGAAATTCAAAAAATCATCAGATCTTACTATAAAGGCCTATATTCAACAAAACTTGAAAATCTGCAGGAAATGGACAATTTCCTAGACAGATACCAGGTACCGAAGTTAAATAAGGAACAGATAAACCAGTTAAACAACCCCATAACTCCTAAGGAAATAGAAGAAGTCATTAAAGGTCTCCCAACCAAAAAGAGCCCAGGTCCAGACGGGTTTAGTGCAGAATTCTATCAGACCTTCATAGAAGACCTCGTACCAATATTATCCAAACTATTCCACAAAATTGAAACAGATGGAGCACTACCGAATTCCTTCTATGAAGCCACAATTACTCTTATACCTAAACCACACAAAGACCCAACAAAGAAAGAGAACTTCAGACCAATTTCCCTTATGAATATCGATGCAAAAATACTCAATAAAATTCTGGCAAACCGAATCCAAGAGCACATCAAAACAATCATTCACCATGATCAAGTAGGCTTCATCCCAGGCATGCAGGGATGGTTTAATATCGGAAAACCATCAACGTGATCCATTATATAAACAAACTGAAAAGAACAAAACCACATGATCATTTCATTAGATGCTGAGAAAGCATTTGACAAAATTCAACACCCTTCATGATAAAAGTCCTGGAAAGAATAGGAATTCAAGGCCCATACCTAAACATAGTAAAAGCCATATACAAAACCAGTTGCTAACATTAAACTAAATGGAGAGAAACTTGAAGCAATCCCACTAAAATCAGGGACTAGACAAGGCTGCCCACTCTCTCCCTACTTATTCAATATAGTTCTTGAAGTTCTAGCCAGAGCAATCAGACAACAAAAGGAGGTCAAGGGGATACAGATCGGAAAAGAAGAAGTCAAAATATCACTATTTGCAGATGATATGATAGTATATTTAAGTGATCCCAAAAGTTCCACCAGAGAACTACTAAAGCTGATGAACAACTTCAGCAAAGTAGCTGGGTATAAAATTAACTCAAATAAATCAGTAGCCTTCCTCTACACAAAGAAAAACAGGCGAGAAAAGAAATTAGGAAATGACACCCTTCATAATAGATCCAAATAATTTAAAGTACCTCGGTTGTGACTTTAACCAAGCAAGGAAAGATCTGTACAATAGGAACTTCAAGACTCTGAAGAAAGAAATTGAAGAAGATCTCAGAAGATGGAAAGATCTCCCATGCTCATGGATTGGCAGGATTAATATAGTAAAAATGGCCATTCTACCAAAAGCGATCTACAGATTCAATGCAATCCCCATCAAAATACCAATCCAATTCTTCAAAGAGTTAGACAGAACAATCTGCAAATTCATCTGGAATAACAAAAAACCCAGGATAGCTAAAACTATCCTCAACAATAAAAGGACTTCAGGGGGAATCACTATCCCAGATCTCAAGCAGTATTACAGAGCAATAGTGATAAAAACTGCATGGTATTGGTACAGAGACAGACAGATAGACCAATGGAACAAATTGAAGACCCAGAAATGAACCCACACCCTATGGGCACTTGATTTTTGACAAAGGAGCCAAAACCATCCAATGGAAAAAGATAGCATTTTCAGCAAATGGTGCTGGTTCAACTGGAGGTCAACATGTAAAGAATGCAGATCGATCCATGCTTATCACCCTGTACAAAGCTTAAGTCCAAGTGGATCAAGGACCTCCACATCAAACCAGATACACTCAAACTAATAGAAGAAAAACTAGGGAAACATTTGGAACACATGGGCACTGGAAAAAATTTCCTGAACAAAACACCCATGGCTTATGCTCTAAGATCAAGAATCGACAAATGGGATCTCATAAAACTGCAAAGCTTCTGTAAGGCAAAGGACACTGTGGTTAGGACAAAACGGCAACCAACAGATTGGGAAAAGATCTTTACCAATCCTACAACAGATAGAGGGCTTATATCCAAAATATACAAAGAACTGAAGAAGTTAGACAGCAGGGAGACAAATAACCCTATTAAAAAATGGGGTTCAGAGCTAAACAGAGAATTCACAGCTGAGGAATGCCGAATGGCTGAGAAACACCTAAAGAAATGTTCAACATCATTAGTCATAAGGGAAATGCAAATCAAAATAACCCTGAGATTTCACCTCACACCAGTGAGAATGGCTAAGATCAAAAACTCAGGTGACAGCAAATGCTGGCGAGGATGTGGAGAAAGGGGAACACTCCTCCATTGTTGGTGGGGTTGCAGACTGCTACAACCATTCTGGAAATCAGTCTGGAGGTTCCTCAGAAAATTGGACATTGAACTGCCTGAGGATCCAGCTATACCTCTCTTGGGCATATACCCAAAAGATGCCCCAACATATAAAAAAAAGACCGTGCTCCACTATGTTCATAGCAGCCTTATTTATAATAGCCAGAAGCTGGAAAGAACCCAGATGCCCTTCAACAGAGGAATGGATACAGAAAATGTGGTACATCTACACAATGGAATGTTACTCAGCCATCAAAAACAATGACTTTGTGAAATTAAGTAGGCAAATGGTTGGAACTGGAAACTATCATCCTGGTAGAGCTAACCCAATCACAGAAAGACATACATGGTATGTACTCATTGATAAGTGGCTATTAGCCCAAATGCTTGAATTACCTAGATGCCTAGAACAAATGAAACTCAAGGCGGATGATCAAAATGTGAATGCAGATCGCTCCTGAGAGACACAGCCAGAATACAGCAAATACAGAGGCGTATGCCAGCAGGAAACCACTGAACTGAGAACAGGACCCCTGTTGAAGGAATCAGAGAAAGAACTGGAAGAGCTTGAAGGAGCTCAAGACCCCATATGTACAGCAATGCCAACCAACCAGAGCTTCCAGGGACTAAGCCACTACCCAAAGACTATACATGGACTGACCCTGGACTCTGACCTCGTAGGTTGCAATGAATATACTAGTAAGAGCACCAGTGGAAGGGGAAGCCCTGGGTCCTGCTAAGACTGAACCCCTAGTGAACTAGACTGTTGGGGAGAGGGCAGCAATGGGGGGGGGGTTGGGAGGGAACACCCATAAGGAAGGGGGAGGGGGGGGGGGATGTTTGCCTGGAAACCGGAAAGGGAATAACACTCGAAAATGTATATAAGAAATACTCAAGTTAATAATAAAAAAATCTATAATAAAAAAAATAACTATTATTTTAAATTTAAAAACAATTTTAACTTAACAATTTAAAATTTATCATCATAGCATACAGAAAGTAAAAATGTCTGGAAATATTAAGTGTTTGGAAGACTGGGAATAAGTCTACATGTGTGAAAGATGAAATCGATACCTTAAACTTTCATTATCTCATAAAAATCTTTGCATTTAGATTCAGGAAGACTTGTTTAAGGACATGATGGGCACAGAGGAAATTTACTTGCCCATGAAAGAATTGATACTAATTTTTTTCTCTTTATTTTTCTTTTTCTACTATAAATCCATCCTGTCATGCAAAATGCATACACTGTGCACAATGGTGCAATAGCCGTAGGACAGTTTATAATGGTAATTGACTCATTTTATTATTGGATTTGAAGATTGTCACACAAGACAGAATTTATACCTGGTTCTGAAAATATGATCAAAACCTATGAACATAGGCTGGGGAATGATGGTACACACCTTTAATCTCAGGGCTGGTGAAGCCTAAGCAGGTAGATCTCTAATTTTGACACTTACCTGGTCTACAAACTGAGCTTCAGGATAGCCAAGGCTACGTATAAAAGCCCTGTATCAAAAAACCAAACAAGTAACAACAAAACCCACCACCAAACAAACAAATCAAAGCAACAATGAAAAAATGAACAGTCAGGGGCTATGTTGTGGTAAGTGCTCATTTTGTCAAGCTACATTAAGGATATAACAGATTTTCATTGTGTTCAACTCTATTCTTTCAGTTCTGTCTTCTTCATTATGCAGACATAGTGCAAACATAAGACCTGACAAGATCTTTCACTTTATCTGCCTCTACCCTGGTGATGGATTCATGATATAATGAATAGGTGTTCTTACTCTTTCATGTGATCACATAGGGAACCACAAAGCCATCTTTACAGCTGCTGCTACATGGACTTTCCCCTACGTACTTTAACATGCTATGGTTGTTGTTTGCTAGCTCATGTTTAGGCAATCATGTTCGTGAAAGTTTTTGCATGTAACTTCTCATATTACTAGGAGACAGAAAAAAAAAACCTCACACAAACTCCATGATCTTCTAGCTCTCACAATCTTCCTGCCCACTCATCAGTGGTATTCCCTGAGCCTCTCTGAGAAAATTGAGTTGTTTTGTAGTTGTATCTATAAGAACAGACTCCATAAATGTATATTTTTATTGGTTACCATTTCGTTTAAAGATCTTTTTCTGTTGCAGACAGAAGTATTCTTCACAAAGGGTAGGGTCTCTATATATTCATGAGATTAAGGGCAATTATCTATAATGTAACCAGAGATTGTTCTCATTTACTTAAATTGAGATTGTAAGATATCGTCCAAGATACATGGCTTCACTAGCCCTTAGGCAACTAAGTAAGAGAGAGGGAGAAATAGTCGATTTCAGAGAACATCACAACAAATTGTTATCTAACACCAAATGGTCAGCCCTGAAATCATCCATAGGAGTATTATGATAAAGACTAGAGGAATTTTAATCCAGCAAGATGTCTCCTCACATCACAAAAGTGTTCAAGGTCTTTATGATCAGGTGGAATGCAGGTACACCTTTAAGCCCAGAAAATGATCTGCAATTCATGGACAGAATGATAAATCAGAGAAGGACTTGATAGAATGATTCAAGTATGCCAGTCTCTTAGAAGAAAATCTATTTAAAAGAGAGTGCCATTCAGTCAGTTCAGTGAATGTGGTGAACTGGAATTGAATTTGCTCATGAGTTCACCATTCACGTAGTATATATCAGCAGATGCAATGGAAGTCAGAGAATAAGAAGCCAGATTTGAACAAATTACCATAGAGTTACTTAGTATGAGGCCAAGAAGAACAATTCAGTGAGAAGTTGCAAGGAGCTAGATTGAATCAGTCAGCTTAGAGAGGAATTTGAACCAGAAAAGCTGACTTGAATTGACTAGCCAGAGTTCAGAAAGAGCTAGAAAAGGTAAGTTGAGTCAGAAGTAAGTCTCAGAAACTAAAAAGATTCTAAGTCTAGATTAGATTTTATGGAGGCTAGAATATTCCAGGAATATGCCTAGGTTAGCAGATGGATGCAGTAAACTTCCAAGAAAACAATTACACCTAGCAAATAAAAGTTACTTTTATAGATGAGCATGTATTTCTGAATATGTATGCTTATACATATACACATATTCATGTAACAGCAACTAATTAAAAAAAGACTTGAATTTAAATGAGAATAAGGAGAATAAGTAGAGCTTAGATGGAGGAACAAAATGAAGAAATGCTCTAATTATATTATAATCTCAAAGACAAAAGAAGTGTTAAATCCATTTACAGTCTTTTTCAAGCTATAATTAAGCATCTTGGGGGAAAAAGCAAAGAAAAATTAACACTTTTGCAATTATACTATGTATCAGTTTACACAATTCAGCTTTGACTTCTTTAATCATCACGTCATGATTTAGTACATATTTTAAGAAGGAAAATCCAATTCTAATATACAAGTTTACATACAGAAGCATTCTTATATTTATTGAGATAAAGCTTAGTGCTAAGAAACTTCCTTACCCCCTTGGCCAATCATTGTGACTTTAAAATGAACACATTTAGATCACTTGAATTAGGAAACATATTACAAACCATGATTAGAGTTTTATCTGTTGTTACAAAGGATACTTAGAATCTGCTATGCAGGGAACTTCTAAGTCAGTGAACTTCCTAAATGTAAAAAAAAATGTAATTATTTTTCTACTCTAATACAATAGTAACAAACTACACATAAAATAAATCAAATAAAGATAAATACAGGATAGAATATCTCAGTATGCCTGCACAAATCCAATTTATAAAGAATGCTTGTAAATTTTAAACTCAGTATCATAAGTCCTTAAAATATTCTTTTGCTGACAGTTGTGTTTATTCTTATTATACTTGAAGGACACTTGGGGAATTTTGAAAGTAGAAATTGAATGTAAGGAAAAGTAAACTTTTGAGGATTGGGATTGGAGTTTTCTATTTTATTTGAAAATTTTAGTTTATTAAATCTGACACCTGGGAATGAAAGAGCAGTATGAAGACCACATAGTGGAGTTTTTGCGATATTAATATTTCCTTTTGGGGAAGCAAGCTTTTCTGTATTATGTTTGTAAATTCACCTTTGACAACTAGAGAAAAAAATATCATATTTTTTAAGGCACTTAGAATTCTGTCAGTGAGCACTCACCATTTTAGGGTATTCACTTTGTAAATCTATAATCATAAAACACAGAAAGGTAAATTAAATTTTAACAGCACTATTCAATTATAATGTGCATAATATAAAATTTACCTACCGCTAACAAATAAATAATTCAGATATGATATATATATATATATATATATATTTCAACTATCATCATGCATTTCTTGTTGAGTAGTGTAATAATACCCAACCATATCTGGCATCATTTTAGAGTTCATACCTTTCCCACTTACTTCTAAGAAACCAGTAAATTGTTATTTTTACAGATTTCATTGTGGCTATCCATCGTAATACAAAATCATTTTATTTCACTTATTCTAATCCTTCTCAAAATGTATGTTCATTAACTTGCTTAAAATCTTTGTTACTGACAGAAGTATGAATATATTCCACAAATTATTTATTCATTTGTAAAGAAATGGTAAACATGTTTACACTTGTTCCTATTATTAAAAATGGTGCTATAAACAATACATATTCTCATGTACAGATATTTTTTATGATTTCCTTGTTTAGATTATCTGTTATATAATCATCATGTTTAGCCTTTGTCCTTAATTTTGCTTTCTAAAATTTTGTATTAAAACCCTATTGCAATTTTACATACTTATATACAATATAATAAATGTTATGTCCCATAAAATAAATCCAAACCTATTTTCTATGGTCACACTAGTGGGTGTAAAGTGATACTTTGTGGGTTTAGTTTACAAATCTAAGGATTGCAAATGATTATTTTACTGCATTTAAATAAGGTTCACACTTTTGTCCAAATATTACTTTTTGTGTCATTTTACATAGATTTTTTATTTTAAATAATTTCCTGTATCATTTTCTATTATTTTAATGGAAATAAAATTACAACACAGTTCTTTTCTGATTTTCCGACAAGTACTTCCTATTAATCGTCCCCATACATATTGCATTACCTCCCCTCATGTTGATCATCTCCTTTTTTGACTACTGTTGTCATATATAATTAAACTATGTTATACCAGTTTTTTACATGTTTATTTGTTTGTTTTTTTGCGGGGCTCAGCTCTTGGGCCCCATGCTTGCAGGACACGCTATCTATCAGTGAATACCCACCACATCTCTTCTTTCAGGCTCCTGTTTTAAAGATTTTCCCTTTTTTCTGACTTTGAACTGGGGGATTGTATTTGTTTGTATGATTTTGCCACTTAGAAATACTTAATCATTTAATTAGATGATATTGAGTTATATTTAGATTTATTAAATTCAGGATATCTGTGATTTTCTTTGTTCCGCACCACAATCCCTTTTATTTATTTATTTATTTTTTTGTCAGCCTGATTGGCAGTTGGTGCCCTGAAAATCCTGTATTTAGTTTTGGCCTTTGGAAGTCTTATTATGATATCTGATGTATCTAATCTTATCTTTTCTACAATCCCTATTGGTTCAAAATCCAGAAAGTATCTTTAACTCAGAACATCTTTATTACTCAGACAGAGTTTCTAACATCTATTCATAAGGTTTTACCTATCATACATAGGGAGAATAAAGAACCTTTCTATGAAATATTTTCCATTATTGATTTTATGCAAAGGGCAGTTTAAGTGAGATTTTCTTGTAGAAAGATTTCCCTGTTTTGTTTTATTGCATTTCACTATATTTTAGAAGTCTTAAGACTAGGAATATGATATTCTTCATTAATTCTAAATAATAATCCACCATGTTCAGTGAGAAACAGTGAGTAATAGAACTTCACTCTTTCCTATTATTTGTCATATGCTTTCAACATCCCTGACATATTTATGAGTATCCCTTTCCAGTGCGTGAAAATCCGTGAAGCGAAAACTTGGTTGAAAATTTAGATCAGACAGACATCCCCAACCTGGGTAAAGACTTCGGCAGAGTGTGATACCAGCTGATCTCTACTCAACATAATTAAACACGGTATAATTTTGGAATTTCAAAAAATTTTCTTGGCGTAATACAAATCCGGACATATAGAAAAGCATATTTATATCAAAACTCAACTCAGGATACATGTCTTGTCTTCCAAGAAGGTGAGTTATAGAGTTCAGGACCTAGGGAAGAATCCAGCCTTGTGTTAGTTATACAAATAACAAAGAAGTCATTTGTGATAGTAGTGGGAGATTAGAATTTTTAGGTTCAGTTTCTGTATTAGAGAACCTGACAGGAGGTTGAACTTGAGTTTACTAACAGTCTGGCAGCCAGCACCAATTCCCAGGTTACCCCCCAACAAGCAGGAGTCTAGCGCCAGGTTCCAGGTTATTCCCTAACAAATCTACACCCTCAGGTCGCAAGCCTGCCCCTGGCACTTCACTTCTTAACAACCACCAATCAGCAGCAAAATAGACATTAAGGTTATAGTTTGTCTTCTAGAACCAGGCAACTATGTTAAAGGCCTCCCCAATACGATGTGTATCATGCTAGATACACATGTAAGTAGATATAGAGGCCTTCTGGCCTCTATAAATACTTGCCAGAAACTAGGCTCAAGTTACCCCCTCCTGCTCTGCTGCACCAGAGATGGTGGTGCGGCCCAATCTCCAGCTTTAGTAAGGAGACCTTGGAGTTATTGCATCTGAATTGACTCCTTGGTGGTCTTTTGGGGTTAAGGAATACTTTTTGACACAACAGTAGCTATCTCCATTCTTGTTTTTGGGAGATTTTGGAGCCCGAGGATGTAAAGCATATTTAGATTATTAGCCACCTCAGGTCCTGATTGAAGGAGCAAGATATAGTGTGTTCCAACAGATCCGTGGCCTATTAATTACTAATGTTCTTTTAGCTTTCTGGATGGAAAAAAAACATTTTTTTCTTCGTCTTTCTCATTAGAAAAACAACCTAGAGTGTTTCACATTTGTGATATATATGGATATTTGTGGACGCAAGGACCTTCATGCTATGCTCCAAACACTCTTGCTCTTGTGATCTTTCCACACTTACTGTGCATTATCTCCTGAGCCTTAGATTAAGGAGTTGTATTGTAAAAGGATCAGTTGGGGCTGGACATTACATGATTGCATATATATATATATATATATATATATATATATATATATATATATATATATATATATATGTGTGTGTGTGTGTGTGTGTGTATACACACATTATATATAATTTTTAAATTAATCATTCCATTCCTTTACATCTCAAATTATATCCCCCTTCCAAGTTCAGCCCCCCAACACACACACACAACTTCCTGATTCTATCTGCCCTCTCCCCCTCACCTTTGCCTCTAAGAGGGTGCTCCCCACCCACCCACGCACTCCTGCCTCACTTCTCCAGTATCTTCCTACACATGGTCATTACACCTCCACAGCACCAAAAGCCTCCCCTGCCATTGATGTCAGACAAGGCAATCCTCTGCTACATATGTTTCTGGAGCCATGGATCCCTCCAGTACGCTCCTTGGTTGGGGTCTAATCCTACTGGGAGATCTGCGTGTTCTGGCTAGCAACAGGGTCAGGGTTTCTTGTCTGCAGACAGGATGGATACCCAGGTGCCAGTGGTCCTGGGTTGGAACTGGAGTGGTGGCTTAGTGGTTAAGAACACTGACTGCTCTTTCAGAGGATCTGGGTTCAATTCCCTGAGCCCATCCACATGATAGTCTGCAACATCTGTAACTCCAGTTCCAGGGCATCTGACACCTCCACATCAATACTTATAAAATGAAGTCCAACAATTTATCCATTGTAATTTTATTTAATGATGTCCCTCTGTTGCAAAGAGAAACTTCTTCATGGGAAATAAAAGCTATACTTACCTGAATATATAATGATAAATATTTGGGATATATTATGCTGATTTTGCAAAGGAGTAGACATATGATTTTCCTCTAAGATCCATGACTTCACAACCAGTGGTTGGTTAATTGGCTACATATCCACTATCATGTATGATTTCTTTCCTGTTGAGTGGTCTTGTGTCTAAGTCCAATTAGATATCTGTGGGTAACTGACAAGGTATGAATACCACAACTGAGTGAACAAGTAGGTTTATAGTTCCATGGTGAGCTATTGTAGTTTATAGGCATTGATGCTTTGCACTCCCATTGGTTATTTTCTACCCTGGGAAGCTTGATTGAATTTTCTAGGATCATGAAGCTAGTGCTCAGGGAGGATATTCACTTCTCTGTGTTCAAAGCAGATAGCAAAAGAGGTTTACCCCACACCTCTAGGAAGCAACCAAGAGCAACCTCTTCAGTCTATGATATTTTGTAAGTCTGGGACACTGACTAGCATCCGGGAAGAGGCTTACCCATGCCCGGCAGCTGGGTTTATTAGGTAGGTTATGTCTCTTGAGGTTGGAAGAAGCAGTGCCAGCATGGGTGGGAAATATTAATTTAAATTTGGATGATTTAGAAATACAAAGTCTTTTATGCATTATATGTAATTTTAGGTAAATAGATACATATATGTATTCTTCATGAGTTTTTCAGACCAACTTGCTACTTTACACTTGTTCATCTCTTCCTCTTGTTCACATCTCTCACCCCCCCCCAATTATCTTCCAATTTTTCCCATTTTTCACTTCAAGTTTATTTTACCCTGCTATCTCTGTTTTGCCTTCCCACAGTCTTGTGCTCACTTTTTATTCTCCTGGCCACAGTGATTGCTCCATGTTATCCTTAAAAGGTAAATATTATATAGCATTCTTATGTACCATTGTTCTCCAAACTATTTTAATATCTCGTCATTTTTGTTTGTATGTTTATAAGAATGAATTCCAGAAGATCACCCACCCTGATAGTTGGAATAATTTTTTGCTTTTTTTTTCCTGTGAATATTCTTATGGGTTTTTTTCTTGTCCTTTGAATACTCACAATGAAAGAAGACTTTGAATTCTTTTTCTGTGTGCCCTCCTCTGAATCTTAGAAGAGAAATTCCTTTGATACTAAAGTTTTCCTGAAGGTATGCTTAGATGTTATCTACTGAATCACTGCTTCAGAGGGACTGTCCTTGATATGACTTTCATCTTGGTTTGGATATTGTGATATGTAGGGAATTATGGAATTGGCCTGGTCTAGCTTCCTCGAGAGTCAAGCAGCATAGGATTTTTAGGATGGAGTCCATGGCTCTTGGGAAACTGAGAGCTGCCTTTCAGTTCCTGAGAAACCAAGTCACTCCCTCAGGCAGTGAAACCACTCAGACCGCTTGTGTATCTCTGCATTCTCCAGAAGTAGGTGAAACATAGTGAAGCTTGATTAATCTTTTGCACCCTGTATAGTGTGCAAACATGTCACTGTATCCTAGCAACTACCATTGCACTGATCCTGGCAACCATCATTGCATTCTGTTTCTGATACGGGTGTAAAAAGTCTGATTGCTTGCAATAAATTTGTCACAGACTCAGTCTTCCTGTGATCCCTCCAACCTGACCAGGTTAAGAGTCATTTCTCATTGACCATATCAGATAATCTTTGCCCAGTAACTAAGAACTGGTGTTTACAATGGCAAGCTGGGTGTTTGTTTGTTTGTTTGTTTTAATATTGAAATATTTTATTGTGCCTCTGTCCAGGTTTTAATAATTCTTGCTTCAGAAATCAGAGTCAGGTGGTCTATCCACTATCGATCTCAGGCTGAAGTTGAAGGCAAGAGCATGACAGCGTGTGGGCTATAAGAAAGTCATTTGACTTGTGGCTCTTACCACAGATGCCAAAACAGTGGAAATCCTCCTTAACCAAACCTGCGGAGCACATGTATTTGTTCTAATGGTAGAAGATTCTGTTTTTCTGCCGAGAGCACAGCCCAGAGCTTCACTATGCTAGGCTAACACTCAAGACCCGGTTTATAAATAGGATTTTGAAGATAAGCTGTTTTAAGGTTTTATTAACAAGAGAACAATAAAATTTTCAATGAAACTTTTCATAATAGAGAATTAGTGTGTGATTAATTACAAAGGGTTTATTATAGTGAGGCCAAATCAGATCTTGGCTTTTGAAATATTGTTTCTGAATAATTATTTTATGTAACTACTGGAACAAATCATGACAGGAGGCGATGGTTTCATCTTATTAATAGAAACACTACTGGCTCAAAAACAACTTTGGTATAAAAAGGTCATTTGGCTCACATATCCTGAATCATAGTCTATGGTCTTTGCATCAGCTTCTCTCCCCAGATTTTTGCTTTTCTTTAATTATTACAATGGCTTCCCTCAGTGGACTATGGTGGCTTTATACTTTACTTATTCTGCTTTCTTATAATTCCAAGAACACCACCACTATTGGGCTGAATCCACTCATAATACATGTGCCCTCTCATCGATCACTGACTGAGGAAATGCTCATCAGTTTTGTCCATTTACAGCATGATTTTCTCAAGATATTTTCCTCAGTTGAGGTTCCTTCCCCTCAGAGAACTAAAACTGGGTCTAAATTGCCCCAAACCGACTCAGCACATTCTCTTTCTTATATAAATTGGAAAGTACATACTGTGTATTGACAATAAAACATGAGAAAATAGAAAAATATTACCAAACTTAATTTATCTTTATATTTATACAGTTAATTCATATTTTGGTTACGGCTTTATTACAGTTCATATAAAATTGTAAAGAAAATATATCAAAGAATATGGATATAGATCCATCGTACCTAAAATAATATAATTCTTAGTAATATGGTAGATGTAAATAAAAGTTAAGAAAAATTAGTTTAATATTCTCTTGTCAGTTACACATAAATGACTGTGGTTACAGGCATACTGGAAGAACAAAACAAAGTATTTATTGTTCAAACTTGGACACCTGGAGTCTTTTTTCTATTCTAAATCACTTAATAAATATTGTTAAATCAGTGCTCATGTGTTATATGTGTGTGAGCGGAGTGTGTTTGTGAGTGCAGGTGTGTGTGTGCTACATGTATATGACTGTTTTCAGGTACGAGTGGTGTTTTGTGTCTCTGTGTGTGTGTTGTACAATGTTGTGTATGTGCATTGTGTACACACACAATGTGTGTGTGTGTGTGTGTGTGTGTCTGTGTTTGTGTGTGTCTGTGAAGGACAGAGATTGATGTGATATGCCTGCCTGAAGTTCTCTGTCTTATTTTTTGAGACATGATCTCTCACTGAAGCTAGAGCCATCATTACCTCATTGAGCTTATCTCTGCCTCTCCAGTACTGGTTTTAAAGGGACATGCAAGCAATTTTTATTTTCACATTGGTTCAGTTCTTGATGCTTCTTTAAAAAAGATTTAATAATTGATTTAGATCCCTATCCCCTTTAATTATCATTAATGCAAAAAAAAATTGAAGTAGCCAGGTGGCAATGTTTACAAAGAAAAATAAAAAAGGCACGTGATGCATAATGCTTTAATGAATTCCTTTATTTTGCATTAAAGTCTGTTACACATGTTATTTAAATTGTGTGACATCTCACTGTTTTCCCAAATATCTTATAAAAAATATCTTTGTAATTTATATGTGAAGCTAACGGGCTGAAAGTTTCAAGACTTTACAAGGTTATCCTTTTAGTATATACACTACAAGGATATAATATTCATTAGGAATGCTTACATGATCTGTGTGCTACAATATATGAAACCAAAGACACTCTGGGCAAGTGTCTTTGCTCGGCATAAGCATGTGAATAAAGTTGCTGCTTAATGGGAAAGTGTAATAAAAAAGCATTCTTTTAGCATGTAAATCTTTTGGGGCAATTTGATAAGAGGGAGGAGGGGAAATGCTTCCAATTACAGAAAGAGTGACTGTGATCTAAAGTGAGGTGCAGTCCCACGTTCCCATTTTGAAAATTATGGTATTTACAAGCTTCTTTGTGCTTGGCCCTTTTTATTTCAGGAGCTTGAGGAGGGAGAAACAAACTATTTATTTCCATCCATTTGCCGTTGACAATTTATTTTAAAGACCATTTCAGGGAAGATGATTGTGATTCTAATTAATAGCTTGTCAGGAAAGCATTTGCTTCAGCGATCTATTGTCATCATGGATCTGCCAGATGTAAAACTGACATGTTTGTGTGTGTGTGTGTTTGTGCCTGTGTTTGTATCACTGATACAGCTTTTTCTCTCCGTGCTATTCCTCCATCAAGTGTAGAATTTCAAACACCCTCTACTGTATGTTAGAATTAATTTTATATGGAAAATAATTACAGCATATTTAAAGTAGCAAAAACCTAGAAAATAGGTATTGATATTTAAAGATAATTACAACGTAATCCAAGTCTGCTTACGAAGGCCAGGCTTTTTGCAGGTGATGGTCAACAGCTTTGTTAGAAATTCTCTTAATTAAGGAATATAACTTCCTGCACACCGTCTCATCCTTATTCCAACCCATAGTTGGTAGAATGATTGCTTCTTATCTTCTAAGAGCTTAATTTACTGCTTCTTTTCTTTATGGTATATTATAAAAACAAACATATTAATGTTCCATTATGAAATGTGTTTTTTGTTTTACATCCTAAGCACTGTAAACTGTGCACAAAACATAAGATTTTGGATGTCTCACAAATATTTTGTTGGTGGTGGTGGTGCTTTTTTCTTTTGTATTGTTTGGTTTTGTCTTTGAGACTTCAATATGAATCACCTCCCTTCCTGTTGCTCTTTCAAAGCTGCTTAGATCCTTTCCCTTATTGTTTTTTCCCAAATTATAGGTGTTCTATTTTGCTTCTTTCACATTTGCTTTTGTTTGGTTGGGTGTTTTTATATATGTTAAGAATAGATAATTTATGAGAAAGTGATTATAATTCAGCAATAGTTCATGAATTGAGAAATAACATGAGTGTAAATTATTTTGCAGGGTATTTTTACATTTTACAGGCTTCTTTCTCCTTTTCTTGATGTTGTTTTCCTCTTCTTCTCCTCTGTCTTTCTTTCTCGCCTTCTTTCTTCTACTATTTCTCCGGCCCTTTATTTCATTTCTATTTTCCAATACTCCTACATCTCTTAATCCTTACAACCCATTTATCCCATTGACAGTTATGGTATTCAAAGCCTCAAAATTGCCACGCAGGGCTCCAGTGAACCACAGAATGACCTTTACATGGTTCATGTGTACGTGTGTGTGTCTGTGTGTGAACGTACCTGTGTGTGCATGTGTGTATGTGTGTGTGTGTGTGTGTGTGAAATGTTCATGTTTGTGTGAAATGTGCATGTGTGTCCACTTACTGATGAATGCCCATCAACTTTAGAGACTTAATTAAGTTTGTATGTTTTCATATGTATCTAAACTCCTTATTTCAATCGGATACTATGATGGTGGTGATGTGATAACTCATTCTCCCATCAGGTTCTTGTCTTGAAGCTCATGAAAAAAATAAAGTGGACAAAGAATGAAAAGTGAAAAGCTGGAAGATTTTTTTACCTACTACACTAAATTTATAACCTGAACAGACAAGTTTTGGTTTCTCAGTGACAGTGAAATTCCACATGAGTTGCAAGTGTTATAACTCAAACACCTGTGTAAGCACCAGGATGGCAACTAAGGCAGGTTAGCACCAGACATTAAAACCTGAGCTGACAAGGACAGCAAGATGCAGTGTACCTTTTCTTCAAAAGTGAACAGATTAACACTTGTAAAGTCATTCACTAGTATGTGTATGTGTCTTAACATTTATGTTGGTGGGAAACATTCAATAATTTAGAAAATTGACATCCCACAGCAGAAATAGCAACAGCAGCAGCAGCAGCAGTTTTCTAGGTGCATTTTTGAACTTGAGAAATGTTATCATGAACATTCTAGCCAAATTTGTCTGAGAATTAACTTCTAACTCTATATTAATTAGTCAAAGAAGTATAGTAATGGTGACCTTCTTTTGCTTCTGTGTTGTCAAGTTCTCAAGCTGGAAGTCTAACCACATACCATGTTGCTGCTTATTCAATTTTGACAGGCCAAGGCAAAAGGCTACAAACATATAGTGAAGGGGAAATAAGGTATTCCAAAAATAATACAATCACTTATTGGGAAGGAAGGAGGAAAGAAGAAAGGGAGGGGGATAGAGGAAGGGAGGAAGAAAGAGGAGGAGATAGTTGGGGGAAGAAAACTAAATAGGTGGGTCTTTAGGGGAAATGTAGAAATCTAATGCAGAAAAAACTTCTGGAAAAATAGGAGGTTGATCCTATAAAGGATACTTAGTAATGGAAGATTTGGAGCCTGAACTTGCCATCTTCTTTAACCACACTGGTTTCCAGTGGTGGGACTGGAACACCAACTCAGTCCGAAAATATATGATCTGCAACTTTCCCTTTATGCCAGGTGCTCTGGAGCAACATGGGAATGACTAATCAATGACTATTCTAATCTGAGGCCCATAGCAAGAGGTCTATGACAGACACTGTCTGTATGGACAGCATTCAGACACTGGGTGGCTTAGGATTTAGGATAAATCAAAACAGGACTAAAAGAAAATTAAAATTTCTATCAAATGTTCTTAATTAAGAGTATATTTTGGTATATTCATAAGCCCAGATGCAACATTATGAGAGAACAAAACCCCAACGTCGTCTTTGAGTTTATTTTGTGTTGAACATCTCCTGCTGGACATGGGGCCTGCCTTTGTTGTTTCCCCAGTAAGACTTTCTTAAAGAAAACTACTTTTCATTTTCTAGTGGTTATTAATTGGAGCTATATCTTTGGTTAGTGATGAAGGTGTTTGTCCTCTTCTCCTCTCAGCACTAGAACCCATCTAGTTGAAATCTGTGCAAGCCCTGTGCATGTTGCCACAGGTTCTGTGAATTTGGAATATAATTTTATTTCAATGGAGTTATTTCAATGGAGAATGATGACTTGAATTGTGTAAGTAATTTAGTGATAAGTATGATTTGTACATTATAATTTTTCTTTCCTAAATTATGTCAAAATGTGATTGTGGTGGCATCTTTTAGTTTTGATGTCCATTGAATAGGTTCCTAGAGTTCCAATGGAGAAGCTTTGTCTTCATAAGCATAGAATGAGGAGGCTCAAACCTTTATAAGATAGAGTACTGGCGGCAACTGTGCCCCCAGTATGTGAATATTGGGCATAGGTCTGAGGGATTGAAAGAAAACACATACTCGGGTCACCCGTTTTCAGAGAGTGTCACCAAGGCTTTACTGAGATCTCCTTATATGTGGAAAATGACAAGGCAGGTGAAAATCCCCAACCAGGAAAACAGGAAAAGTCTGTGTGGTGGAAAGTCCTGGGCCCAATCAGGGGCATAAACAACTCCTTAACAACAACAAGCTGGAAGGCTCGGTGGGGAGGAAGGGTGCCATGGAAAGTCCCGGCCCCAAATCAGGGGCTAAGAGCAGCTACCAATGGTGTAAACAACTTCTTGCTATAGCAGGCTAAAAGGCTCAGCGAGGGCGAAGGGAAACACCCCAAGGTAGGGCCCAACAGAGTACTATATATTTCTATTCATTTTCCTGACCCTCTGATTTCTGTCTCTTCCCATACCTGATCCTGAACCCCTTTTTTCCTCCTCCTCCACATTCCCTCCCAGGACCCTCCCTCTTTCTCTCTCCCTTCATTATTTTGTTTCCCCTTCTAAGTAGGTTTAAAACATCCACACTTTGGACCTTCTTCACGTTCAGTTTCATATGGTCTTTAAATTGTACCATGGGTATTCTGAGCTTTTTGGATAATATCCACTATCAGTGTGTACATATCCACGTGTGTCCTTTTATGATTGGGTTACCTCAATCAGGAAGATATTTTCTAGTTCCATCCATTTGCCTAAGAATTTCCTGTAATCATTGTTTTTAATTGCTAAGTAATACTACATTGTGTAAATGTACTACATTTTCTGTATCCATCCACCCTTCCCTTAAGGGACATCTAGGTTGTTTCCTGCTTATGGCTATTATAAATAAGGCTGCTATGTACATAGTGGAGCATGTGTCCTTTTTCTATGTTGGAGCATCTTTTGAGTATATGCCCAGGAGTGTACAGCTAGGTCTTCAGGTAGAACTATTTCCAATTTTCTGAGGAAGTACCAGATTGTTTTCTAAAGTGGTTTTACCACCTTGCAGTGGAGGAGTGTATGTCTTTCTCTGTGAGACCATTAAGGATAGCCTGGTTCCCGGCTGAGCTAAGGTTAGAAGCCCTAGAGACCTGGAAGGGACAGTAGGTGCTTTCCCATGTACCAGGCCCCTGTCACTCAGCACAACCCCCCACCTCATATAGAATTGTGTCCAGTTACATACGGCAATGCCACCGCAAGCCCCTCCACATATAGAGGATGTGACCTGTGGTCATTTAGACTCAAGACAGATGTCCATTTCAATGAAATACCTAAAGGCCTGAAGGGCTTAGCCAATAAGCTTTCCTTCCCAGACATTTCTCCCTGAAAAAGGTATTTAATCTCAGGCCCATTCTAAGAAGGGGACAATGGTTTTATACATCCACTTTCTGCCATGACAATAAATGCCTTAAAACAGTGGACTGACACTTTTCATCAGGATCGGCTGTGGGGATCCATGGAGAAGGGCTTCACTTATAGAGCTGCCATCTAATCTCCCACAGAAGTCTTCCCTGCACTCCCAACCAAGCCAACCATCAAGTCTGCCACCATTGAGCCAAGGACTACCTCACCATGGTACCAGCTGCAACTCCCCTCAATTTCCCCCTTTGCCCTGGGCTAGATCAAGCCTGCAGGCCTCCACTCTTTTCTCAGCTCTTACAAGGATTCCAGGTCCCTGGGTGTCAAAAAGCTTGAGAAACAGGTGGTCCTGGGCTTATCACAGACCTGGGAACCCCTGAGCCAGGTCCTGCAACTCAGGCTGTGCCTTCCCACCCTTGAGTGTTGTGCCAGGGCTTCCCTACATCCCAGCATCTGTCTGGCAACAACATGGGGTAAGCCCAGTCACTCCTTGCTTCCAGCCTCCCCAGTGGCTTACATTTCCTACATTCATTTCCCCTCATCCTCTACAGCATCTGTGTCCCCTTGTCAGAGACTGGATGTCCGAACTAAGCAAAGCTAGAGCTCTGCCCTGAGCAGATTCCTGAGAAGGGCTTGACCTTTTCAAAGAACTTGTCCCCGGAAGACTGTTGCCTCAGTGTCTAAGGAGGATATCTTGCAGTTTAATGATTCACCTTATGTCCTTGGGCACTTCCCAGTACTCCCCCGTCCCAAGCTTCAGTTCCTGCTTCAATTCCTGCTTCAGAGCTTTAAGTGCTGTACATTCCTCTCAATAAACAGACTTTGACAAGGACACTGCTTGGTCTCGCTCCTCTTTTTCACCCTTTCTCCCGCAGGTATGGGTCCCCCTCCACCCCCACAAATAACTGGGTCCCCGCTGGCAGGGGCATCCCCTGAATTTTTGATCTGAGGTGGAATGTAGCAGTGGGTGGTCAGAAACTGGGAGAACGACTAAAAAGTCCCAGATGCCAGGGAAGCTGGGATGACATTAGCCTGAAATACCCAACAAAAGGGAGGTAGAACCTATAGAGACTACCACCTGTAGATAGGCATGCACCCAGTTGAGGGATGGGGCTACTCAAAACTGTTTCTGTCTAAAGGAAATTCAGGGCAAAAAAAAATGAAGCTGAGACTGAAGAAAAGGCCATTCAGAGACGCCCCACCTTGGGATCCATCACGTCTGCAGAAACCAAACCCAGACACTATTGCTGATGCCAAGAAGTGCTTGCTGACAGGAGCCTGGTATAGGTGTCCTCTGAGAGGCTCTACCATTACCTGACTAATTTCAGATGCAGATACTCACAGCCAACCTTTGAACTGACCCTGGAGACCCCAATGGAAGAATTAGGGTAAGGACTGAAGGAGGTGGAGGATATTGCAGTCCCATAGGAAAAACTACAAAAGTAAATAACCAGATCTCCCAGAGCTCTCAAGGACTAAACCACCAACCAATGAGGATACATGGATGAGTTCATGGCTTCAGATACATATGTAGCAGAGGATTCCCTTATGTGGCATCAATGGAAGGGGGCACTCTTGGTCGTATGAAGACTTGATGCCTGAGTGTAGGTGAGATGCTAGAGCAGTGAGGCATATGTGGATGGTTAGGTAGGGGAGCACCCTATTAGAGGCAAAGTGGAGGGGGATGGGATGGGTGATTTGCTGAGGGGAGTCTGGGGTGGGGCACACCATTTGAGTTGTAAATAACTAAAATAGCCAATTTAAAAAGAGCACAATTAGAGGAGGTGAGGATGCCGCTGTCAGAAGGCCGGTTCATTCTGGAAATGAATGTCTTAGGAAGGGAAAGTTTGCTTTCTCCCCATTGGCAAGCCTGTATCTTACTTTATAAGCTCTCTCATTTGTAATTTTTTCAATGACTCACTAGGTTTTCTGACCTAGCTGGGTAGCTTCACCTAAAGTTGAACCAGTTTGTTCATCGCTCTATTTGTTATTCAGATTCTCAAACTACAACGTGAATGAAGCCTTTCACTATATGGTACTCAGATTTAGATTTTGTTAAAGAAATTGGAACAGATAATGGTAATATCTTCTGTCTTAAAATAATGACATATAAAATCAAAGACAATCTTTCTGTCCTATAATGTGAAGAATGCATTCTTGATTTGTTTTAAATATCTGTGTATAAAAAAACAAGTCCCACATATAAATACATATTATATTATATTATATTATATATGTAATATATAATATATGTTTCTGGAAAGTATTTTCTAATAAGTGGAGGTACTCACAAAAGCCAGGAGGGAGGCTGCCTTTCCTGGAACTGGAGTTACAGGCAGTTGTGAGCGACCATTAACGCTGCTAAGAACTGAACATGGATACTCTGCAAGATCAGCAAGTTTCTGTTGCTTGGTTTTTAATTGTTTTTATGATTTTTGTAAATGCTCAACCACTTCTACATCCCTCTGAAAAACTATTTAAATTACTTCAAAAAAGATAGACAGGCTAAATGAGCTATGAATGCAATCATAATTTAATAAATTAAGATCGAGTGTTTCCTGTGGATGGAAAAAGTTGTATGTATGTAGGTGTACAGGGATAGGATCAAAGAGCCAAAAATATTTATATTTATATCAAATATTTATCAGAACACAGTATTATTTCAGAGTTTTTCAAGACAAAGTTTAGTAAAATTTTAAAATAACATTTTAATTCAACATAAAAACAACATATGGTTATCCTCCTGTCTTGACTTCTGTAAGGGCGTATTGCAGGCATGATTCACCATGATAATAGTAACATAAAATTTACAACTAACTTGCTTTAGTGGCCAAATAATCTCTAACATATGTAAAAATCAATTCATATTATAAACAATAATTGTCTGCAAGAGATTTTTCAGAATATGGACAGATCAATATTTTCCATCTGATGTAAAGGTTACTTGTGTCGAAAAAAATGAATATTTTTTCCTTACCCATTTCCATATTAGTTTCTGTATTTTCAAGTAGTTAAAATGATTTATTAGAAGAAATGTACTATGCACAGATTGATAATAGTAAAACTATATATTGCTGTGAGGATTTTTGCCTGCATGCACAAAACACACAAATCAACTCTAAGTTTATAGAATTATGACAACTCTACCATATGTGATTAATTAGTTTATGAAAATAAGGCAGTACTCTTTACTCTATTTTTAATGTGTATGGACATATTTTCCCAACCCACATTTAAATGTAAAACTTGCCTAGAAAAAGAGTTTAAGTTATGGATTTTTAAGGTTATGTTAAGTATTGCAGTGTGGTACTAACCTTTTACACAGATGTAATGCAGTCTCCATCTGCGATTTCAGCACCTGCCCTTCAGGGTGTTTATGGCTGATATTTTAAACATACAGTAAATGTAGAAAAGAAATTTCAAACAGCATAACCAACAAGTATGCATAAAAATTCACCTCCGTGACTAAAATTCCGTTACATATCTATTTAATCTTATTTTTAAGAAAATGCTTTTTTTTCCTCCTATAGCAATAAAATGCTACATTTAAAATCAATCTGTGCATAACTCACTATCATGGATTAAAAACAGTAGCTGGTGTGGCATTTTTAGCAGACTGTACAAAATGGAAATGTCACCTTTTCTTTTGGGTGAAAGTACTTTGCCTTTCCCTAGAATAAAATAATCTGAATTTAACATTAGCTTTAAGAAGAAAAATTCTCTGTTAAACTAAAAGTTCACCCAAATGTTATGTCTTCGAAACTATTACTAAATAACAGAATGTCTGAGGACATATCATTAACCAAAGGCAAAAGCTTAAAGCCATTGTTCTAATTTCTTCCTTTTTTGGTATATGTGGCATTCTCTTTAGGTTGGAAATAATTTCTGAGGACTAAGAAAAATCCACATGAGCAGTTAAACCATATAGCCACTGAAGTAATAAAGGCCACAAATTTTCTTTACTTGACCACTGAATTTAACGAGCAAGTGGAAATGTCTAAAATAGGTTAATACAGCTAAAATATAATGAGATATTATGCTGAGAAATAAACAGTGTCACTCGTGTGCTACTGAGTTCTTCCTCTGTTTTTCTGCTAATACATGAAATGATTATGTCATAATACTATAGAATAATCTTTATTATGTAATTTCTCAAAGGAAAAGGGGAGGAGACCTTATGAACAAGATAAAAACAAATTTGAAGCAACTATAAATGTAATTTTTGATCCTTCTCTGGAAAGGTACTAAGTTGCTGTGTTGTAAACATTGTAAAAGCTTTGTTTTAGAAGGAAAGCACTCCCAATATCTCCTTTTTAAAATTGTTTTCTCACTCTTTCTTCTGGTAATATTACTGGGGGAATTTTGTATCAGTTGGAAAAGAAATTCATCAAAGTCACCTCTTCCTTATTTTAAAGGAAATATGAGGTTTTATATAATACTTTCACATACTGCAATTGTAAAACTTATCATGAACAAAAGGTTCAGAATTGTGGTTGAATATGAATTTCCCATGTTCCATAATTTTTATTAATTATTTATTTTTTATTCACTGGTAAACCTCACTTGACGGCTCTTAGTTTTGAGTCAAAAATAAACATACATGCACACACACACACACCACACACACACACACACACACACACATAGACACACACACACCACACACACACACACACACACACCACACACACACACACACACACACACACACACACACATACACACACACACACACACACACACACACACACACACACACACATATACAAAACCCAAACAATGTAGGGTCCAAGATCTATTATTAGTAATATTGTTTGGTGATCCCTTGGTGTTTTTACATGTCCAGTTAGTTGTTGCCACATTGCCACTTGCCATTTGATTGCATGAAACTATTGTCTAAGTATCTTCAAAAATACATGCAAAGGCTTAAAAAGTTTAGTAAAAGATAAAACTCTATAGTTCAGGTTCATTAACTATAAGAATAAACTGTCTATTGTTTGACACACCATGGTGAATGACATCTCTACTACAAGAATTCACAAAGAGGACAAGAAAATATCTATGATAATGTGATGTACTGGAGGCTGTATCCTGAAATGGAAAAACATGAAATGAGCATCACATTTATTAGGAAGTCATTGATTATACCAAAAATTTGATAAATTTTAAGCAATCTATATTTTTCTATCTTTAAAAATATTATGACACAATATTATATATACATATATAGTATATATATGTGGATATATATATATAGTATCTATACTATATATATGTTATTCAAAAATCACTGGAAATATTGGCTTCAATCAAACTTAACTTAATGTCTAGTACATTATCTGATAATACATGAATCAATAAATTTAGTCAGAGAGAAGGATATTTTAAGGGATGGACAAATTAGTTAACTTAATGTAGTTATGATATATTTTTAAAATTTTAACATAAATCAATAATTAAAATGCTTTTATGAATAACATAATTATAATGAGTTTGTTATTTTCTTTTTTTTTTTTTTTTTGGAGCTGGGGACAGAACCCAGGGCCTTGCGCTTGCTAGGCAAGTGCTCTACCGCTGAGCTAAATCCCCAACCCTTGTTATTTTCTTCAAGATGATTTTTTCTGATATTAATAGTGATATAGGCTTCTGCATAAGATTTTTAATAGTTTTATTTAAACCAGTAGAAGAAATAGGACCTGAGGACAAGCACACAAAACAATTATTCAACAACAAAAGGTCAGACCTGAAAATATACATCTAAATAACATTATGCAGATAAAACAGATTGTTTTTAGGGATACAACATGTATATACATATATTCATGTAAATAAAATAAGAGATCATGAATTTGAAAAAGACCAAGGCAGTGTATCTAGGAGGTCATGGAAGTTAGAAAAGAAACTCAGTATAATGGGACTACAATATCAAAACATAAATAAATAACAGAAAATATATTCTTTGCGAAGTATTAATAATGTCACTTCCCTTGTTTGTAGTATTTACTTCCTAGGAGAATAATATGCAACACTAGTTGTATTTGCAATCCTTCCTTACTGAATCTAGCTCTGAATTGGGGGCAAAAATAACAAAAGTTCAATGAATCATCATGTACACAGCAAATTTAATGTTAGCCAGCATGTGCTACTTAAGGTTGTCTTAAAATCTCAAACCAAAACACCAAAAGGATGCATAATTACAAAAGCAAAAAGAATAACCATGAATCACATCAACCACAAAACTGTACTTGAAACCTGTAGTTATCAAGAGTTCATTCTACTGATTAAACCACTTTCCCTTTAAGGAATGCCATACTATAGACCTTTTTTTCTGAGCTGGAAACACAGCAAGGTGGGAGAATAGACTTGACCACATGAGACACTTTCTTCCATATTATTTACTATCTCACACGCTTACTTTCTCTCTTCTTTCCTCTAATGAACAGCACCTGAAATCACGTGGAACAATGTGAATCCCAGTAGGGGTCAGAACACAGCCATAAATAAAGCAAAGTCAATGGTCACTGGTGGCAGAAGGTGAAGCAGGGCTTGAACATACCTGCCTTGGTGGAGAGTGACTTATATGTAGCTTCACGAAACATGTGCGGGAAATGTCGAATTTGCAATGTCTTTATTTTCAACGGAAAAGAGATAAAAAAGCAGATGTGTTGATATGATCACTGTGGTTATATTTGAGATGGTTTGTAGGTAGAAAATATTATTCTGAGTGAGGTAACCCAATCACAGAAAACACACATGGTATGCAGTTACTGATAATTGCATATTAGTCCAAAAGCTCAGATTACCCAACATACAATCCACAGACCACACGAAGCTCAAGAAGCAGGATGAACAAAGTGTGGATACTTTAGTCCTTCTTAGAAGGGGGAACAAAAATATTCGAAGGAGGAAATACAGAGACAAAGTTTGGAGCAGAGACTGATGGAAAGGTCATCCAGAGACTGCCCTACCAACAGATCCAGGCGTTATACAGATACCAAACCCAGACAATATTGCTGATGCCCAGAAGTCCATGTTGACAGGAACCTGATATACTTCCCCCCTTAGAGTCTCTGCCAGAGCATGACAAATACAGAGGTGAATGCTAGTAGCCAACCATTGAACTGAGAATGGATCCACATTGGAAGAGTTAGAGAAAGTACTGAAGGAGCTGAAGAGGTTTGCAACCCCATAAGAACAACAATACCAACAAATCAGAGCTCCCAGGGACTAAATCAACATCCAAAGAGCACACATGGACACACCCATGGTTCCAGCTGCATCTGTAGCAGAGACTGGCCTTGTTGGGCACTAATGGGAGAAGCCCTTGGTACAGTGTAGGGGAATGTCAGGGCCCGAAGGCTGGAAGGGGTGGGTGGAACACCCTCATAGAAGAAGTGGAATGAAATAGGTTAATGAACGGGAAACTGGAAAAAGGAATATCATTTGAAATGTAAATAAATACAAATATATCTAGTGTAAAAAGAAAATAGGTAAACAGCAAACACCACAGTCCTTTGTCTGTGCTTGTGAAACTGTGTCCATTATTAAAATTGACTCTGGATGCTTCCATTTTGATGTAGTAACAACAACAGGATTTGGACCATTGTACTATCAAAGATGTATCTCAGTCTACTCTATGGTGGGTTTCATAGACTTTTATTTGAGAGCTGTCAGGCATTAACTTGCCTTTCTTGTTGGATGAAGAGTGCTTTTGTTTGTTTGTTTTTTTCCAGCATAGAATCCAGGGCCTCCGTACATGCAAGGCAAGTGTTACTTTTATTTTGAGTTGGGAATCCTAACAATCACTAGGCTGACCTTATACTTTGTGCCCCTAGCTATCTTGGATTTTTGAATAAAAATATATATAATGTTTATGTATCTATCTGTGGGGGTATCTATACATGAGTGCAGGTACCTATGGATGTTAGAAGAGAATATTAGATTTCCTGAAGCTGGAGTTGAAAGTCCATGTGGAAACTTTCCTATGAATAAGGAGAACCAGATACAAGTACTCCCCAAGAATATCAAGAGTTTTTTGAATAATGAGCCATCTCTTTTTGTTCCTAGCCTTGAATTTTTGATTCTTCTGTCCCAACTTCCCAAGTAGCTATAACTACAAGCTGGTGACAGACTTAGCAAATGCTTGAAATGTGACCCACTCAATATATTCTAGCTGGGCTCTCTTGTCTGGCCTCAGTGGGAGAAGCACCACCTAGGCTCACAGAGACTTAAAGTGCAAGGGTGGGGAAATACCCATGGGGGACCCTACCTGCTCAGAGGAGAAGGGATCAGATGCCTGTGAGGGGGCAGTGAGTATGATGTAAAATGACTGAGCAAAAAAGGAAAAATAAAATAAATTTAAAAAACTGTGAAAATTAGGAAGGCTCTAGCAGGTCACGTGGGGGATGCATGTGTCTCCCTGGAAGGGGAAAATAGAATAAATGTACGAGTTGGTTGGGATCAGGTTGAAGGGTTGGGATATGTACATATTCAGTAAAATGACTCTTAATGTTATTTTGCTATAAGCACAAAAGGATGACTTATGCACTTACTATCAGAGAGGCTTCCATTAGCCGCAGATAGGAATAGACGCAGATCCCCAAGCAGACATTATATGGAGAAAAAGCTTAAATAGAAGGTTCCCATCAAACCCTTCCCTTCAGAACTCAGGGTACCCCACAGAAAAGAAGTCACACAAATTGTAAACGCCAGAAGGGATGGAGGACACCAGGAAACCAAGGTCTTTTGAATCAATTAGGCAAGGCACATATTAGTTCACAGAGCCTAAAAGAGCAATGAAAGGTCTTAAATGGGTGTGCAACCAGTTCCTCTGCATGTATGCTATAGATAAAAGGACAGTACTGTTTTTATCAGATTCCTGCCTCCTGCCTACGAGAACAATTGTGTCTCTGACTCTTGAGACATATCTTGGAACTCTGTTCTTCCTGATTTATAACATGGCTATGATATTTTTTCCTTCATCCTATGATACTTTATTTTGTCAGGTTTGTTTTATCTCTTAAAAGAGTGTTCTTTTCTTTTGAAAGACAGAAAGAGAGTGGATCTGGAAGAGGTAGGACATTAAGAGGAAATCAAAGTAGGGGCAGAGGAAAAATTCTAATCAGGATTTATTGAATGAGAAAAGAACATATTTTCAATAAAATGAAAATTAACACTCTCTGTCTCTGTCTCTCTGTCTTGCTCTCTCTCTGTCTCTGTCTGTCTCTGTCTCTGTCTCTGTCTCTGTCTCTCTCTCTGTGTATGTGTGTGTGTGTGTGTGTATGTGTGTGAGAGTTTGTGTGTGTGTGTGTGTGTGTGTGTTTGTTTGTTCTCTCACCTATCATGTTCTTCCAGTGAAATAATTCAGTCAGGCTCTGTGACAAGCATTCACAGTGTGATATAACTTGATTGTCTTATTTTTCTCCATTTGATAAAGAACATTATACACCTAATGAAAGTAGGTTATTTTTCCATGCCAATATGACATAAACAGAAGAGTGACTTGGCATAGAACCTTTATGTAATGAGGTATTTGCTATTTTGATTATTGTCTATTTTTACAAATATCCTTCAATGAAACTAATGTCTTGCTGGTTTTCTTCATATTGGTTTAGGACAAATTCAGGAGAGTGGTTGTGGAGGCACAATGAATCTACTATAGTGGTCATAAAACTGCAAAGCCTTGTCAAAGACAGAAGACCAAAGTACCATATCCTAACAACTTTCTCTCTCTCTCTCTCTCTCTCTCTCTCTCTCTCTCTCTCTCTCTCTCTCTCTCTCTCTCTCTCTGTGTGTGTGTGTGTGGGTGGGTGGGTGTGTGTCTGTGTGTGTTTATAGTCTATATAATGCAGTGTTTTTTAAGGCCTCATACTATTTTCAAGAACACATGAACAAAAGGTCAGGTATTGCTTTGACATCAGCTGAGAGAAAAGTTAGACTGAAGAGATAAAAATGTGTGCCCAAATACAAGAAGTATATAGCATCTAACTTGTCAGAATATAGGTTCATTACTTACTTTCATGTATTGTTATTTCACCTCATGAGAGACAGGAAAAGTTAATCCATAAAAAGGAAGCATAAATTTGCCAAAACTAATTTTTTACATATTACTGTAACACAATATAAAAGGTTTATTTTTTATTCCTGCATTACATTTCTCAGATTTTCACACAGTAACACAAAGTAAATTAGAATGTTTGAATTTCAATTAGATTAATTCAGATGAGGTGATTTTTTAAAAGGACTTCTCAGGCTGGGAGAACATGTGTTATTTTTTTATCCCTTACAAAGGGTATAAAGAATTAGTTTTGACGACTGAGAAAGCCTATGAATTAAGTCTTAAAATTAATACTGAGGGAATGATTGACAATGGATTGAAAATTTCACCTGGAATATTTGCTTTATGTTACAAGGCACTGCTTGGAGCCCATATTATTTTCCAATCTTTGCCTTTTCCATCTCCTTTAGAATTTTAGTGGCTATAATATTTGTACTATAGCTATTCTACTTAAGTGAGAGTTTCAAGAATTAAAACACTGAATCATTGAATCATTGCTTCAATTCAGGCTTTGTCAATTGTGGAGTTTTCAATGAGGAATTATAGTAAATAGAAGTCTTTGTAATTGAGAGAATATAATTAAATAATATGAAGATGTTATAATAATTTCTACAAAAGCATAAATTTCTCAAGCATAATATGACAGAATTGCAACTGCTCAACTCTTGATTCTAGTCTAAAGACCATAAAAATGTGGACACTTTCACTTTTTAACACAGTTATTATTGAGATGTTTCACTGACTTTGGTTATCTAGTGTCTCTCAATACAATAAGATCTCTGCAAACTCAAATAAACCAATTTAAATTTATTGGAAGTTTATTGAGGCCATATATAGAATTTGAATTAATGTCTATTCACTAAATAACAAGTAAGAAATTAACAGATTATAACACTAAAAATACTAGTAGAAGACAAAAGTGATATTTAGAGCACTAATAATCCATATAATTATAGATTTAACTTGGGTTTATAAGTAATTATAGACATGTGGACTGGAAGTTCACTTTAATTCTTTCTAAGTGGTGTTTCTTTTTAATCACATAAAATTTATAGCAATCTTCAGTGGAACAAAAGAGAAATTGCTATATTGAACTTAACCATGGATTAGGAATAGATTAAATATGTCTTGCATACACACACACACACACACATACACACACACACACACACACATACACAAATCAGAGAGAGAGAGAGAGACAGAGACAGAGACAGAGACAGACAGAGACAGAAACAGAGACAGACAGAGAGACAGAGACAGACAGAGACAAACAGATACAGAGACAGACAGAGAGACAGAGAGAAAGAGGAAAGAGACAGAGAGACTAAGAAACAAATTGTAAGAGAAAAAAAAGCACAAAGACATCGACATTTAAATGTTCTTGCTTTGCTTTGAAATATCTAACTCAGAGCTTAGAATTCCTTAAAAAAATATTGAAACTTGATATCAACTCATTTTCTTTGGGATGATATCAATGTAGATTTTCTCCCCATCAATGATAGGTGGATTAACATGAGCTTTAATAATTGGTGCAAATATCCCAGTGATTAAATTAGTTCTCAAATCTGTACTTGTGACAGTCCTTGAAAATTTTTATATGACATGCTCACATAATGGGTGAGTTTTCCTGGAAATAGTGAGCACATGGTTATTCAGTGGAAACAAGGGACCAGCTACACATAAATAGAAAATTTCACCCAAGTATAGCTTAGTGTACAGAATATTTATTGGAGGCATTTATGCGTCGATTGAGGAGTTACATTGAAGAGTATAGGAGAAACTAAGGCATTTATATCATTAAAAAAATCACTCCAGCATGAGCAAAATCCCAAAGACCTATATTCCTGAAACTCCACAAACAATGAGCATTTAGTTAAGATGTTAAAGATTCTCATCTCCTCCCATTCACAAATATTGTGCATATATCATTGGAAGGGGTATTGTGAATCTTACTAGTTTGAAAAGATTTTTGTACTTCAGAGGTTCATTTATTTCACTAGGCTTGTTAATTGCACACACACACACACAAATAATTTAAAGATGTTATGTATGTAATATTTTCACATATATATGATTTCTGGGTTCCACTTCTTCCTATGAACAGAATTTATTTCAGTTTGAATAAGTAGCTTTACAGCACCAATAAATTACATGAACATAAGATTGTTCATTTACAAACTTATATACTGTACAGATAACACAATACTGTGTCGATAGATATTTTGGTAGGTCAATATGTTCATTTATTCATATTCATTCATGATTATCTTATTAATATTCATATACAATGATAAATAACAGTATCAAGGTGAAGATAAAATTTTATAAGCTAATATGTTTTTCCTATTTTCTATAATGTTAATTGTAAAATTTGAGTTTAAATTGTTGAAAATATTATCTGGTCTTTATTGGGAATGTAAGAAAACAGAAACGATGAAAAACAAAACATTTAAAATAAAATTTGTTAAGATGTCCAGATCATTAGAAATGACACTACCTCTATACATACTGACTGCAAATAAATGCAAGGCAATGTATTTCAACATAAATTTTGCGTCAAAGTTTTACATGAATCTGATAATTATTGCCCAGATATTTACACAGAAGTAACATCATCTCCCCACAATACTGTCTAGTTGTTGAGTCGGATGGTTTAAAGGTTAAAAAAAAATGGCGACTTCTCAAATAACAGTTTCAAATTCAGATCCCATTATAGATGGTTGTGAGACACCATGTGGTTGCTGGGAATTGAACTCAGGACTTCGGAAAGAGCAGTCCTTGCTCTTAACCTGAGCTATCTCCACATCAGACTGAGCAGTGGGACCCCCAATAGATAAGTTAGAGAAAAGACTGAAGGAGTTGCAGAGGTTTGCAACTCTATAAAAAGAACAACAATATCATCCAACTAGACACCCCAGTGTTCGCAGGGAATAAACCACCAACTAAAGGGTACACATGGAGGGACCAATGGCTCCAGCTGCACATGGAGAAGAGGATGGCATTGTCTGGCATCAGTAGGATGAAAAGTCCTTGGTCCTCTGAAGGTTCTTTCCCCCACTGTAGGGGAATGCCAGAGTGGTGAGGTGGGAGTGGTGGTAGGGGAGAATCCTCCTAGAAGGAGAGGAAAGCAGATGAGAGAGGGAAGAAGCAGGAAAGGGGATAACATTTGAAATGAATTACATAAAAATATCCATTAAAAAAAGAAAAGAAAAAAATTGTTTTTGTCTAAAGTAACTCCAGGGACAAAAATAGAGATGACCCTGAGGAAAAGGAGGTTCAGTGAGAGGTCCAAATTGTTATCCAGGTTAAGGGAAGGCTCCAAGGCCTGACACTATTACTGATGCTATGATGTGCTTACAGATAGAAGACTAGCATGGCTATCCTCAGAGAGGCTCAACAAACAGCTCAAAGAGTCAGATGCAGATACTTACACCCAACCAATGGACAGAAGCTGGGAACCCTGTGGTTGAATTAGGAAAAGCTGGAAGAAGCTGAGGAGTTGAACACTGTAGAAAGACCAGCAACTAACCTGGACCCCCTAGATCTCTCAGAAACTGTATCACCAATCAGCAGCATAAACCAGCTGAGATGAGGCCTCCAACACATATGTATCAGAGGGCTCCTGGGTCTGGGTTCAGTCAGAAAAGCTGTACCTAACCATCAAGACACTGGAGGCCTCCATGTGTACTCATTGGTTTCCCCAATGTAGGGTAATGCCAGGGCATTGAGGTTGGAGTGGGTGGGTGGGAATGGGAGTGTCCTCTTAAAAGAAGGTGGAGGAGAGAGGGGTTATGGGAGGGGGGAAGGGGTTAATATTTGAAATGTAAATCAGTCACAGAAAAACACACATGGTAAGCACTCATTGATAAGTGGCTATTAGCCCAAATGCTTCAATTACCCTAGATGCACAGAACACCTGAAATTCAAAAAGGATGACCAAAATGTGAACAGTTCACGCCTTCTTTAAAAGGGGACGAGAATACCCTTGGGAGGGAATAGGGAGGCAAAGTTTAGAACAGAGGCAGAAGGAACACCCATTCAGAGCCTGCCCCCACATGTGGCCCATACATATACAGCCATCTAATTAGACAAGATGGATGAAGCAAAGAAGTGCAGGCCGACAGGAGCCAGATGTAGATCTCTCCTGAGAGACACAGCCAGAATACAGCAAATACATAGGTGAATGCCAGCAGCAAACCCCTGAACTGACAACGTGACTCCTGTTGAAGGAATCTTAGAAAGAACTGGAAGAGCTTGAAGGGGCTCGAGACCCCATATGTACAACAATGCCAACCAACCAGAGCTTCCAGGACTAAGACACTACCCAAAGACTATACATGGACTGACCCTGGACTCTGACCTCATAGGTAGCAATGAATAGCCTAGTAAGAGCACCAGTGGAAGGGGAAGCCCTTGGCCCTGCCAAGACTGAACCCCCAGTGAACGTGATTGTTGGGGGGAGGCTAGTAATTGGGAGCGGATGGGGAGAGGAACACCCATACAGAAGGGGGGGGTTAGGGGATGTTGGCCTGGAAACTGTGGAGGGGAATAACAATCAAAATGTAAATAAGAAATACTCAAGTTAATAAAGATGGAAAAAAAAAGAAATGTAAATCCATAAAATATCCAAGTAAAATGGAAGACTGGAGGCCCCAGGAAATTTAGAGATCTGGTTGGGTGGGTGGGGAGGGGACATCTTTGTGCAGACCTGGGGAGGTGGAGGTATGGGATGTGGAATTGTCAGGAGGGTTGGAACAGGAGGGGATAAAATCTGGATTGGAAAAAAATAACATAATATAATATAATATAATATAATATAATATAAAAAAGAGATTGAGGTCTTTCACTGAAGATTTAAGAGCTTTGTAGGGCTATCTTTTCTCAACTTTTCTAGTGTTCAATTATGTTTTGCAATTTGTGGACTTTGTGTCTGTGATATTATATTAGACTCTTACAAGTTTATATTATAGTAAAATGTTGAATACAGTATTTGTCTATAAAATAGCCAATTATACTTTTCACTGTTGGCAATGGCTCTCTGGGCCTTTAGCACTTTCATAAAGTACTCTACAACTGATCAGTCCCATTAGCCTGCTATTCAGATATTTTAGGTGAAGATTCTACTCATATTTATGACATGCTGATACTTATTTTTCATTTATTCAGCACAAAAGTGAGATTTATTAAATCAATATAGCATAATGCTATTTTTACAATGTTACATCCAACACATAAATATGTATAGTAATAGTTAGGCATAATCATGGGTCCATGGTATCAGGATATTTATTTTATTAATAGACTTTTTAAAAATATTTTCTCAAACATTTTCTGGAGAATTTGCTTAAAATGAAACAAAGCATAGATTGCAGTTACAAACACATGAATATGATAAAGAACCTCTTACAATTAAAACTTAAAGAGGTGAATTCCAGTTGAGAAACTTGCAGAAACAAAACCAAATGTTTTACAAACTGGCAGTGAAAGAGTAATTTCATGTATTTGGTTTTATGATATGAGAAACAGAGAATCATATTACTGTGATGTAGTGATGATATGAGTTTAGAACAAAATACTAAAATAAATTATAGTTGCTGGACTTCCTCAGCAATTGGTGGTCAGGAACTAGTGGCAGAAGAATTTTCTTAACAAATTAAGCATATCAACTTAATTTTTCTTGAATAAATTTGTTAGGTTGACATTTTGTTGTCAAGCAATTCTTTATTGAACATTTCTATAAGAACACATCTTCATATAGAAGCTAATATGATATTACAGTACGAGCTGCAATTGGCTCTGGTGAGAAAGTAAAGACCTCAGACTAAGATGACGATGCAACGAGATAATATGCCATTCATGCAGAAAAGGGCAATTGAAGAAAATATTCTATCTTCAATTCTTTTAATCTAAATACAATATTCAGAAGCTAAATGTATTATATTCTAATGATTACGTTTTAAGACAGACAAAATAAATTTAGTACTACTCTACTGGGCATAGTAACTAATGAGAAAATTGTATATGGCTTTCTTTGACTTCGGAGTCCATGAGTGAAAGACTCAATTAGGTAATTACTCAAATTAACTCTGGGGTCATTTTGAGAAGATAATCACCAATATATTTCTGACCAACTGATTAAAAGACACATTAATCTCAACAAGTATTTTTAAATCTGCCTCCCTTGTGCATTAAGTAAAATTTGAATACACTCAATTCAATTAATATTCAATCAGGTCACTTTAGGTGAAGTGATTATACTAATTAAAAATATGATGACAAACATAATGTGGAATTTATTTTAAGAACAGTTGAATATTAAGCTCATGAGAACAAAATCTGCTATAAATTTGAATGTACTTTTCTTCAACTTATTTATGGCATTGGTGATAGACACATTATTTATATTCTCTGTTAGAAATCATGTGGGTGCATTTAGATGAGCTGTAGTTTGATTGCATTTATTTTAAGCACATGGAACACTCCAAAAAACTCTGAGGCTACCAGCATATATATATATATATATATATATATATGTATAATAGATGGATGGATATAGATATAGATAGATATAGAGATAAGTAGATAGAGATAGGTAGATAGAGATATAGATAGAGATAAACAGAGAGACAGACAGACAGACACACTATTTTAATTTTTCTGATACCCCCTCCATGAGTTCTTTACTCCATACTCTTCTTTTGAGTGGGTGCTCCCCAATCCTCCCACCCATTGTCACATCACCCCACTAGCACCCGCCTTCTCTAGGGCATCAACTTTTTACAAGATTAAGAGCATCCTTTCTCACTGAGGCCAGACAAGGCAGTCCCCTGCTACATATGTAGCAAGGGACACGGAACAGCCCATGTATGGTCTTTGGTTAGTGGCTTAGTTTCTGGGAGCTCTGAGTAGTCCACATTAGTTGATAATTGAGTTTTTCCTATGGGATTGCAATTTCCTTCAGCTCCTTCTCTACTTCCCTTAACTCTTCCATGGGAGTCCCTGGCCTCATTCCAGTGTTTGGTTCTAAGTATCTGTCTCAGTTAGCTTCTGGTAGACCCTCTCAGAGGGCAATCACGCCAGGCTCCTGTCTGCAAACACAACATGGCATTAGTAATAGTGTTGGGGTTTGGTGCCTGCACGTGGGATGGATCCCAAGTTGGACCCATCTCTAGATGTCTCTTCCTTCAGTCTCTGTTCTACTGTTGTCCCTGCATTTCCTTTAGACAGGAATAATTCTGATTCAAGAATTTTGTAGATGGGTGGGTGGCCCTATCTACCTACTGGAGGGTGGGAAGTTTCATCTCCCCACTTTTTGGCATTTTGGCTAAGGTCATCCCTAATGGGTCCTGGGAGCCTCTCACATCCTGTTGTCTGAGACTTTCTAGACACAACCACACACACTCACACACACACACCCACACACCCACACACACCCACACACACACACACACACACACCACACACACACACACACACACACACACACACACACACACACACACACACCCCACCCACACACCCCCACACACACACACACACACACACACAAACACAAACACAAACACACAGCAGCATATTTCTATTTATTCTCTTGGGCATTTGGGCTTTTCTCCTGTCTCCCTTTCCCCCATACCTGATTCTGCCATCCCTTCCCCTAGACTCACATGATTAATCAAGTGATACTGAATTTAATTTTTTATAATTTTGTTTCATAGAGGCTGAGATACTTGAATTTAGCATAAGAAACAATATTTCAAATCCTAATGAAGTGATTTAAAATCAATTTTGTGGGCTGAATAATGATCAAACTTATCAGGGTTAATTACAATAACTCAAAAAATATATTATAAAGAATAAATATTTTAGTTATAAAATGTTCTAAAGATTAACTCTAGGACTATATATATCCTGTGTAGGACTCTATCATTGTTCTAAATTCCCAGCCTAGGGACAATGTAGTTTCAAGGTTTGTTTAAATTATAGATCTTGAAAATTATCCATATTTGAACACTAAATAAAATCAATGATGTCCTCATGAGATAGATGCCCAAAGAAAGTATTCCAAATAGTGAAACCAGAATTCAAATGGTCATATAGACTGAATTTGGAGAGATGCACACACTAGTCAAAGAATGATGACAGTGTCTAGATGATGGCAACTTTAGTAAATTCATTGCAGTTGATTTCTTATGTGGTTACTCAGAAAAGGTGGGAGACTAGAATAATTTCATCACATTAACTAGAAAGTCACAGTTTTAATTAATATCCCACTATTTACTAGATAACGTCTCTAAGGTAGTTACATATTGAAGGGAAAGCAAATGGGGTACAGAGCTAAGCAGAGAATTCTTTTTTGTTTGTTTTGTTTCTTTTTGCTTTTTTTTCTGTCTTTGCCATTTTTCTTTCTTTTTTCTTTTATTTTTTAAATTTTATTTAACTTTTTTTCCACATAGAATTCTTAGCAGGCAAACATTTAATGTCTGAGAAGCACGTAAAGAAATGTTCAACATCTTTAGTCTCCACTGAAAGGAAATCATAATGATCCTGAGATTACATCTTACACGTGTCTGAATGGCTAAGATCAAAGGCTCCCATAAGAGCACGTTCTGGTCAGGATGTGGAGCACGGTGAACATTCCTTCATTGCTGGAAGGAGTGCAATCTTGAACAACCACTGTGGAAATCAATTTGATGATTTCTCAGAAAATTGGAAATAGTTCTACCTCCACACCCAAGTATACCACCCCTAGACATATACCCAGATATGCCCCACTATACCACAAGGACACATGCTCCGCCCTGTTGATAGCATAACTAATGTTAAGACTCTATGAACCAGACCACTAGATTATTGAAAACACTTTCCTTAGACTTAATTCCAAATGGAATCACACAATCAATTTTTCTCATGTCTGTTTCCATCTAATAAACCTTTTGCTTTCCATTCCCTCAAAAATAGACAGAGCTTCTGAGGACTAAGCCACTATCCAAAGACTATACATGGACTGACCCTGGGCTCCAACCTCATAGGTAGAAATGAATAGCCTAGTGAGAGCACCGGTGGAAGGGGAAGACCTTGGTCCTGCCAAGACTGAACCCCAAGAAAAGGATTGTTGGTGAGAGGTCAGTAATGGGGGAGGAGGATGGGAGGGAACACCCATAGGGGGGGAGGGTTAGGGGACCTTGGCCCAGGAAAGGGAATGACAAATCAAATGTGTAAATAAGAAATACCCAAGTTAATAAAGATAAAAAAAAAAGAAAAGAAGAAGAAGAAGGAGGAGGGAGGAGGAGGGGAGGAGGAGGAGGAGGGAGGAGGAGGAGGAGGAGGAAGGAGAAGAAGGAGGAGGAAGAAGAGGAGGGGAAGGAGAAGGGGAAGGAGAGGAAGAAAGAGAAGGAGAAGAAGAAGAAGAAGAGGAAGAGGAAGAGGGGAGTGGAAAATAAAATGTACGTGAAATAATTACAAAACAATCTGTGGCTTACGATAAATATATGAGACCTTATGATCATGGAGTCAAATCACAATTATATTTTCCAAGTTTGTCCTTGATGTTTTACAAATATCACAACATGAAAATACAGTAACATTTGAGGTTATTAACTCCATAACAAATGCCTGCAAATGATATATATTACCCTTTATTATTACCTCATGTTCAGTTTCTTGTTCTACAGCTACCTTTATCCAGAGTCAACAAGAATCCAAAAATATTAAATTAAATGGAACTTTCCCAAAATAAACTAACAGAACTTTCCAGTAGTCTGACCCTCTGAACAGTTAAATTAAATGTGGCCGTGTCGCAATCCTCCCTGTTCAGGATGGGAATCACTCTTTGGCCATTGTCTTCAGGTCTTATCTATTAACCAATTTTTCCTTCTTTGACACCTGAGGAAACAGATGCTTATAAAAACTATCACAGTATCTCAGTTCCTTTGCCGAATAAACAGTTGATTTTCTAATTGAAAAGAGAAGTGATCTTGGTGACTCAGACTTGCCACAGAAAATATACGAATTGTTTATTTAAGTGAATAAGTTTTCTTGCTTAAAGGTAGGAG